>NC_051081.1:6525222-6759344 GCF_004664715.2 Peromyscus leucopus
AACAAACTCAGAGCCAACCCAACTGAACCCTTGGATTGAATCCCCTATAACATAAGAAGTAGAAGCTTCTGGGATTCTTGGGTTCTTCTTTCCAGAGAACATGAAGCTGCTGTCTCAGAGTGTTCACACTGAAGGATCAGCCCTATGAGATGGCTGGGTAGTGTGTATATGTACATTCTACCTAAGAAGTAGCACAGACCCAGGTCAAGCTGACAGCACAGCATCATGGAAGTGGCTGTAGTTTGCATTGGGTAGTTATTAATACATACACAGACACACATAATACAGAGACAGCCATCTTCGCGATCCCAACACTGGAGCTGCAGCACTTTCCCAAGTGTCTCAGCCACATTTTCAGTTACTACTTGTATTATGGAATTCTATTCATGTCTGTATCAGTCAAAATAGTCTTAACCTAATTTGATTTCATCAACAAACAACAGACTTCCAGACAGAAATTCCCAGATATCAGTGTGTAAGAATTCACAAGCTATTGAGAAGACAGGATTCAAAGAATTCCAATGATTTTGCCCTATGAAGGTCATGGCCTTCATGTGCCAGTTAATAAGGCTGCAAGAATGCATATATTTTATTCCTGACTAGTAGGTGTGAGATAATAAATTATGGACTTGTCCCCAACAAATAATGGTTCTCCTTTCCCAGCAGTCCTTACTTTCCTGTATGTATTCTGCTATGGGTGGAGTCTTGAGAGATTTACCTCTTACCATTTGGGCTATCAGGCTGTATTGTCATTGTCATGATCTTGTTTAGGCAGCCATTTTGTTGAAATTTAAGGGGTTAGATAAACAAACAGAAATAAATCCTTGTCTCTTAGATTCTCAAAGAGAGATATTTGAGCATAAGTGTTCAAGCTGATGTTGCAGACAACCTGATGAGCTGTACATACCTAATCAGCTCAGAGCCACCTCAAGTTTCAGCTCCAAGGATCATGATCCTCTGGCCTTCAGAGGCGTCTGCACTCATGTTAGCATATACAGTTGTGCATGAACACACACACACACAATTAAAAATAAAGTAAATCTTAAAAATAAGCCTTAGATTCTTGGGTAAAATAAAACTAACAATTGACATAGAAAACATTTATTTTCATGGGAAATGTGGAAAATACTTTCTATAATGTCTGCTTATCACCTTTTCTGTTTAAAAGAGATGCACTGTGGATATTCACTACTAACATGGGATTGGAGCATTTATGATGACAGTGGGGGGTGATTCTAAATAATAACAGCAATGCTCTTATGGCCTTGTCAGAAGCAAATTAAATGTTAAGAGAAACCACGGCTGTTGACAATTGGCCAATATAAAGAGACCCTCCCTCCTATATTTCCCTGTATTGACAACTTCCATTTTGGGGGAATGAGTTACAATAATGTACAATAACTCATTTATCATTATCAGAAGGAAGTTATTGTCTATATATTGATCCATATATTATGCTGTACAGATTTAATTTAATTTAATTAACATGAAAATGCAATCATGTATACACATCAGCATAAAGAATTGTCACTGTCCTAAAATTGTCTAGTGTGCTAGAAAATAATCCCTGCTTGTGATACATTTGTTTAGTAATTTCATGGTAGGAATGCAGAGATTCTTAGCAGCTATTATGTCCTTTGGAGAAATAAGGGGGTTTTCTGGTACTCTCATGTCACATAAGTACAAAGAGTTGTGACAAAGACTGGAAATAGGATACTGAGTACACATCACCATCCCTGACCTCAAGCTTTACTGGTTAGGCGGCAGAGGCCCTGGATGGGAGGCCTGAACTCTCCCCACCACCACACAGGGACCCACCCCGACCGTGAGCAGGAGCCAGCAGCAAAATAAGCAAACACTTCTACTCCTGGGATGAGACAGAGGGAGATTATCTGGTTTTCTCTGAGCAATCTGGCAGAGCCATAGGATTCAGGTCCCCAGTGTGATGGCGCACAGGTCTTAAGGAAGGGGTTTCTCACACCAGAGAGAAGCACTAGTCAATACAGGGAGACAGAACCGACAGAAGATACAGAGATACAGTAAAGATGAGCAGGGGAGACCACCACACATTCACACACCTGGACAGAGCAGTCCAGTGACATCTCACATGGATCCCACACACTGGGGCAGCAGCCGTGTGTATCCGACTTCTCCTATGTGTCCAAACAAAAGGCACCTTAGCCAGACTTACCTCTGGAGGTGACAGACCAGATGACTTTGTAATTTGTTTCCCTTTGGGGTGGAGGTGTCAGACCCCACTAAAGCATTAGGCAGCGATTGATCAAACACAGCCCTGGAGACCCGGAACATCTCAGGTTGTGCATCTCCTAGGAGTCCCCTGACCACCACACTCTTCCTCACTCCATGTGGCTCTGACACCCCTGGTGTCTAGAGGTCTGGTCTCTAGGATCTCAGTGGAACCTACAGAGCTGTTGTAGGTATTCACCAGAGAAGACTGCTTGGACATTGTTTTAAGGCAAAAGGAAGTCTTCATTAGCCAGCCACTGACTGACTACACTGGGTGCCCGGGATCCCACAGTAGCCCCGAGCCTTTCTTAGAGTGAGTTTTCAAGCCCCCAAACCATGTCCTGAACGGACATACTTCAGTTAACAAGAACAGTTAACCAGAAGCAGAACCACAGAAGCTAAAGAGTAAGGTTAGTGCATTTTGAGACTTTTCCAGAACTATATGGACTGATGGGTTACACCTTTGTTTTAGTTCTGGCAAAAGGTGCCATCTACTTAAGTTTTACAGTCTGAATGGTACTTCCATCATGGAGTCAGTTGTGCTAAGGTCTCAGGGCCTACTAAGGACAGGGGCCATGTTATACCACTAGACACTTGGCAGGTACAGTCCCCTCAGGAGGGCAGAGGGACTGAAGAACTGCTCTCATCACTTTGGTTTTCTGTACCTTCTCAGTGGTCCTGGCTCATGAGCAAAATGTTTTCTCAGTGTTGGAGCACAGAGCGGAGCACTGGGGGGTGTGGAAGTGGCCTCTTTTGCTGTAAAAGCCTCCCTCACTTTCCCATTAAGCTGGTTCTCTGAGCTACTGCATGGACGTGACAGTGACAGGTCTGGTTTGCAGAGGTAATCCAGATACATATGACTCATTCCCCGGTCTCTGAAATCTTGACTTAGCCGGAACCGGCACCAGGCCTTTACATGTCCCTCACCCTTAACAAGCATTCCTCAAGAGTGCCAGATACCAGCTTGGGAAGAGAAACAGTGTTACAAGCCCTAATGTGTTTTCCCTTTGGACTAGGGAAAATGGTGCAGTGTCAGACTGGAGGGGGCCTTGCCCAGCCCTGCTGGAGCCCCTGTGTTCCTAGAGCAAGTTTCGTATTTGGAAATGTCACGTTTTGCTCTTGTTTGATTAAACTGCAGCAGAGAACAGGCCTTGTGCTTTAACTGGATGAAGGGGACTCGAAACAGGACAAGCATCTTTCTCATCACCTACTAACACACCCGAGGGAGAGCTCACAGCATCCTGAGTGTTACATAACTTTAACTTCGGAAGAAAATTTAAAGAAAGAACACAAATACTAAAACTCATAATATACAATACCCAACCCTGCTCTTCTGTGGGAGGGGAATTTCCTCAAGGCATTAAGGATATGACAGAAGGGATCCTACAGATATGAGCAGAGGGCCAGGTGGTTCAGGGCCAGCCAAGGCTGCTGGCGGAGCCACAGGGAACCCATACAGAGGGCATGGGCTTCCCAACGGAGTCACTGATCTACTTCTTCCAGGTGACAGGCACCCCACCATCCTCGACTTGGGGGGCTCATTAGGAACAGAAGCACTGGGTTCCTCTGCCGTCACCTCACCCTCACCAGTGCTCACAACATGAGATTTTAGCCAGATGGCATTAGTCAGACACAGAGCCCGGATGAGATGGCATTAGGTCTGAACAGAGCCCAGCCGGTCCCACACCTTGCCACCTGTAGTTCACAAGCCCTGAACTCACACAGGCCTGGTGTGGTCACCAGGTGTGGTCACCTGGTGTGGTCACGCAGCAGATACAGTCGGGGTGGAGCTGGGGATGCTCAAGCGAAACCCAGAGGAGACCAGAGCAGTTGCAAACAGCAACGCCACCAGGTCCTTGACAGTCATTTTGTTCTCTTTGCTCTGGGGTCTCCACAATTGGGGGTGGGTGGGCAGGACTGGTCTCTGAGTGTTTGGCCATCATGTAGCACACTGTGTCTTGAAATGCCTGGCTTTCATGATCTGCTCCACATTGGCTATCCATACACAGGGACTTGTCACAATGTGGCAGGGTGAAGACACAGGGCTACTGCAGATTGTCACCTGTGACACATACAGGCTTTCAGAGGGTGTAATCTCGGCTACCTCAGAGATGCTATGTAGACATGCCTAGCAGTACCTTAGTTTTTTTTTTTTTTTTTTTTTTTTTTTTTGTTTTTCGAGACAGGGTTTCTCTATGTAGCTTTGTGCCTTTTCTGGAACTCACTTGGTAGCCCAGGCTGGCCTTGAACTCACAGAGATCCGCTGCCTCTGCCTCCCGAGTGCTGGGATTAAAGGCGTGTGCCACCACCGCCCGGCTCTTTTACTCTTTTTTTTTTTTTTGAGTACCTTAGTTTTTTAAAGAGCGGCAGATGACTAACTCTAGCTACTCTGAAGGCTGAATTTCCAGGATGGTGGCTTGTATCCTGGGACTGAAGAGTAACCTCAGCAACCCAGCAAGGCCTTTCTTTCTCATGCATGTATCTTTCTCATGTATGTATCATCTTATGGGATGATTACTCTTATGATGTATATGCAAAGAAAAGATGAAGTTCCTACTGTAGGAGAATATTTTCAGGTGTGTTACTTTTGTTTATCTTGCACTTGTTTAACTCTGTGAAGCTGCGTTACTGTGTCTGTCTGAAACACGTGATGGTCTAATAAAGAACTGGCCAATAGCAAGGCAGGAGAAAGGATAGGCAGGGCTGGCAGGCAGAGAGAATAAATAGAAGGAGAAAACTCAGGGGAGGATAAGAGCTAAGCTCGGGGAGTCAGAGAAGGAGGACTCCAGGGGCCAGCCGCCCAGCCACACAGCAAGCCATGAAGTAAGAAACAAACGTGTACAGGAATAGAAAAGGAAAAGCCAGAGGTATTCAGGATAATTTAAGGAAAGCTGGCTAGAAACTAAGCCAAGGTAAGGCCGGGCATTCATAAGTAATAAGCCTCCATGTATGATTTATTTGGGAGCTGGGTGGCAGGGCCCCTCCCCCCCAAAAGAGCAAAACCACCCAAGAACATGCTACTTCATCAGATACTGAAGTGAGCATCTTCAGTTACGATCTACAGAAGGACAGTCTGATGCTGCTGGGGGAGGGGAGGGGGCTCTGTGCTGTCTGATGCCACTAGCTCTACAGCGACGTGCAGATCCAGGAGGGAAACTAACACAAACTCACTTCTTTAACCTCCTTATCCAAGATCTCCTTCCTAAGATCGCAGAGAGCCTCAGACTTTGCCTTGCTGTCCTCCACTTTCTTCTTCTCTTCCTCATCTTCTGGTAGGTCCAGGCCTTCCTTAGTTACTGAGACCAGGCTCTTTCCACCAAACTCCTTGAGCTGTTGCATTCAGTACTCGTCAATAGACTCAGTCACACACACCACCGCAGGGCCCAGCTTCTGCACATGCTCCACATAGGCAGTACTTGGCCACCTGCTCTTTGCTCTCAACTATAGGATTCATTGTAAAATATGACTCAATGATGGAAAATAGGCCTTCACACCACCACTTTCAGGTGGCCTTGATGTGTCCGACCCATCTCCATTTTCCTACATTCCGAGGAAGCTTTGACCAGACCCACGTTGGAGCACACCAGTGAAACATGATGGACATCTGTGTCTCCTTCATGTGAGACACATACTCTGACAGGAAGTCATCTCATCTCCAGAATGAGAGGTGGGTGAGCAGAGGAGCTCAGACAGGCACTGCCAGAGTGGAATGTTCATGGATTCCAAGCTTTAAGAGTAAGGGAAAAAAAAAGTCCAGTTGTGAGTTGGAAACTAACACCAGAAGCACAAACTGGTCAGACGTGCTAGCCCATCTTACCTCGACATTCAGAACGCCTCAGAGAATTCTTCTACTTTTCTTTGTCTTCTGCCAACTGACAACACTTGGAAGTCCCTCATTCACAACACTATCGTTGATGACGTTCGGGATTGTTCTGCTGGAGTGTTTCCTGGGAAAAGTTCACTGACATGTCCTAGAAGTCAACCAGGCCACAGATGAAGTCTACAATCAATCAGAGCAGAAAGTACAGACACAGTTGATCAGACCTACTCTGGTTCCCAGATTTAAACAACACAGCCAAGTGAAGGTTTGAGGAGACAAGGGCTATTATTATCTGGTTTAAAGACAGACTCAGCTGTATGCTGAAGATCTCTTAGGTAAGAGTTTGCCTGTACCACACACAATAGGTCCTCCAGATATTTACTGAGGTGCTCAGGTATCAGCTCATCAAAGCTGTCCATGATGGACACATTACAGATAAATAGTTTGATGCTGTTCTTCTTCTTGTTATTAACAAAGTCAAGGGGAGCTTGCCAAGGAATGAAGAGCAATGCTCCGAATTCCAAATGACTACAGAGAACAGCTGAAAGAAAACCCAGGTGTACATTTCAGATTGCTTCATGTTGCAATGTCAAACATCTGACACTGGAACGATGCCACACTCCTGAAGACCTAGGAACAGAACAGAAACTATAGGCAACTATAGAGAAAACAGCCCTAATACCAACCTAGAGAGCGAGTAGCCAAGTGTCCCTCCATTAGAAGCCTGGCTGTGATGGCCACCACCCAAGGTTCCCACCAGAAGGGAAAGTCAAACCACTGCCAAGCACAGGCCAGTCTCAGCGGTCCCCAGTGGATCATGCCATGCGGTCCCATGGCTTTCCATTCTCAGCTGTCAGTCAGTGGGAGAGTTGTTTCCTACCACCTGCAGCACATTCTATACTCCCCTGCAATTCTCTGCAATTTACACAACATGCATCTTGACTTCTAAGTGGTGTGGGCAATCACTGGTGAGGCCATTATAGGATTCACCATGTTTCTCCTGAGTGATGCCAGCAGGGTTTCCGGTCCAAGCAGTCTTAGTCTTATTCAACTCTTCCCAATCAATGTATTTCTCCCTGATCTTCTTGGTTTTGGTTTTCTTTTTATCTTTGCCACCATCATCCTCCTTATCTATTCCCACATCTTCAGTCTTATGCTTCTCCTCGTCATCCTTATCTTCCTCCTCTTTCTCCCCTTTCTCTTCCTCTGCCTCATCTTCACGGATCTTCTCTCCTTCCAACTAAATCATTAAATTTAATAAAAGGTGGGGAGAACTCAACACCAGGAAGCTGAAGGCCATGAGCCAACACAACAGTCTGCTCAAAGGCTGCCAAGCTCACACTCACACAGGGTGACGGGACAGCCCATGAACGGTGAGTGTTTCTTCACAGCTTCCTTGACCCTCCTCTCTCTGCACTGTCAGGCCTTTGAGGAGAAGGATCACGTTGGTATCCTGGCCAATGGGCTCACCTATAGAGAGATGAATCATAAGATGGGAAAACATGGAATTAAAACTTCAATTAAAATACTCAACAAAGATGGAACATTCTAAAATACAATCCTCAAGACTTCTAACTTACTCCACTTGGAGAATTCTATCGATCACCACAATGTAGATAAGTCAATTCAGTGTGATCTGTACTAACTCTAAGGATCCACAGCAACAGTCTCCGAAGTGTACTGCTCATCCACTGTGACTTGGAATCACAACCACTTTCTCTGCCACCAGACAGACAGAATAGAATCCAACACCAATCGTGAAGATGCCTGTAACAGCCTGCCAAAGGGTTTTAAAAGTTTAGATAGGGCCAGCAAGATGTTTCTGTACAAGGAAAACTACTTGCTGAGCAGTTACAACAATCAAGAGTTCAATCCCAGAACCTAACTGTCAGGTCGTCCTTTCGCCTTCACATGTACTGACTCTAAAATCTCAGCACACACCAGTCAAACAAGTTTTCAAAAGTCAACAGGCCAAAAACAGTAATCAAAGGCCACACACCTGGACAGCCTTGATGAATACTTTGTGTAGACTTAGGAAGTATTGATGAGGTCAGCCTTGGTCAATCCCATGCCTGTGTTCAGCAAAATCAGCACATGCTCATTAGGGTTGGGTTCCTGTCCTACTTGGAAGGGTCTCTCTGGCCCTCCTATGGAATTGTTCAATGTCTGTAAATACATATACACAGCCACATTATTCCACTTATCCAAACAGTCCTTTCAAACTTGTGCCAATTTGGGGGATCAACTGATGAGTTATTCCCCCCAATCACTCCCACTGCATGTCAGACTGCACTTCTCCCACTCTTATACAGGTTTAACAAAACAACAGGACACCCACAGCCTCAGCCTTAGAAGGAAAATCTCCCCATTTGAATATAAAGTATTGATGATGAAGGAGGTCCCCACCTCCTCTTCTGTCATCCAAGAAAGGATCCTATGTTAGCACAGACCACAGTAGCTTCAGATTTTAAAAGCTAAAAGTTCGCTGCTTTCAATTAAGTCCTTATTCAGAGATACAGTTCACACTCCTTTAAAGTTTCAAGTGAGGAGAACTACCATCTTTAGAAAAGGCCTTGAAGCTACAGTGAGAAGGAAAATCGAGTGGAAAAACCCACAAAAGATGGCTTCATAATGAAAGACCCCCAAAGGTAGTCTTCCCTCTGGAGAGACCCTCGCCCAGAGATCACACCGAGACCATAAGTCAGATGCAAACAGCAAGAGGCTTTATTCAGGAACACGGGTACCCGGGGCGCCACAGCCACTCAAGAGGCTCAAGAGACTGACGTGCCGACCGGCTGGAGTGGAGGGTTTTTATAGGGTTGGGCAGCAGAAGCACAAGAAGCATGGTTTACAGGGTTCTGATTGGACGATTCAAATGAGGCCAGGTTCAAACTCAGGACAGTTCGTGGTTTTTCCCCGAGCTCGACACGCCTGCTGTCTCGGCTCCAAGTTGTTTTTCTGACCTTTAGTACCCTGTTCTGGGGCCAGGTGGCCGACCGCAGACACCCTGTTTGTTCCAGTGCCCATGTCCTCTAACTGAACTTTCCTGTACTTTTCAGGCCTTGCTCAAAATGGCGTTAGGCTAAGCAAGTATGCTGGGGTCTTTCAATAACAAATGGAAAGTCTGAATGGTATATTAGAGTTCAGCTAGGTGGGTCGGAACTTCAACCTCGGCAGATATACCTTGGAAAAAAATCCTGAATGAAAAAGAGTTAAGTAGATGCAGAACCTCATGGAACCCCTGTTTTTCCAAATGGGATATTCATTCATTAGAAATTTTTCTTTTGGGTGAAGAACAGACTAACAGAACTAGCAGCCCTTTCTGTGTGCTGCCTCACATGGGAACGAGTCCCTTGAAAGAATGCGCTGTTCCATCCAGCAGGAGAACACTCCGGGGCACAGCAGTGGAGGTGTTCAAGAGGCAACTAAACCAGGACACAGCCTGTGAGGTAAAAGCTCCTCCACGACTGCTCATTTGGCACACTTGCATAAGTCTGAACACAAGTAAATGGTGGTCTCAGCCACACAAGGAGGGCAGGCCACCCTACACGCTCCCACTACCAAGCATCTAGTGTAAACAATCTGAGCTCTAAGTGGTGGGGGAAGAAGTGAGGGAGGAGGCCTTGAATCATCCTGCATCGGCCCCCTCTCAATTTTCACTCCTCCTCTACTGCGAGAGCCCAGAAGAGATCTGTAAAGGGTAAGCGCAATGGGTTCAAGCAGCCCTGCCAACCTGTGGACCGCTCCCCCAAACCAAGCACATTGGGAAAGGCGTCCAGGACAGGGCCAGACTCTGGGCTGAGCTGAGTCACCCACAGAGCGATGCGCAATCACGCAGATGCTCCGGATCCGGCAGTGGTGTATGAAAAAGGGTAAACACGGCAGCGTTCAGGGTTCGTGGCTCCCCCACGTGGCTGCCAATCGCTGGCCGAGCCGGCCCCTCTAGCGCTGTGGGTCCAGCTGCCCCGGGAGACTGGCAGCAGCGGGCTCAAGCCAAGGTCAGCCATGAGGAGTTGCAGACTGTCCGGGCCTGCCTGTTGCGGTCTCCCCCCCCCCCCGCGCCCCCGCAACATCCCGAGCTGCCAGTGGCGGGAAGCCTAGGCTTACCTTTGCAGGAAAGCGGGGTAGCAGGAGAGAGCGGGGCGCTTCCGGACAGATCCGCACAAGCAGGAGGTGCACCATGGTGACTGCAGAGAGCCCTCCTTCGTGTAGCTGGCCCTACCTTTATAAGGCAAAGCACAGACCAACCCCTCCATCGGATCCCTCTGCCTTAAAGGAGTTGCGATGGAGGAACTGCCACTGCTCACTCCCTTGACGTCCTCGCGTAACGGCCGCACGTAGAGAAGGAGGCGGCCGGATTGGCAGAATCCCTGGCGGTTTCAGGCGGAAGGAGAAACGGCAGGCACTGCCATCTCTTCCAGCAGTTTAGCCGTAGGACCTGGTGCCAAGGTAAGTGAGAACCCAGCCTCAACCTTTTCCTGCACGGGGATGTTGGAGGACGGCTGGAGCTAGGGGGTGCTGCTGGACAATTTGGCGGAGTTCGTTCCAGGAGCTGAGTATGGCGTTTTGGGGGGAGGTGAATGTGACAGTGAAGACTCAGAGCTTCTTCCATTTCCAATCTTTTGAAATTGAAAGGGGCAGGCGTGTAGCTCGGTTAGCAGGGTGCTTGCCAAGCATTCTCAGTGTTCTGCCCCGTTTAGGACCCCCAAAGAGACCACTGGAGACTGAGGATGTCCAGAATGAACAGCAAGGTTTACTTTTCAGCGCGCAGTACAAGCTAGCAGGGATAGCAGGGACTCTCCTCTGCAGCGCCCGCAGGAAGGAGAGTTCCTCTTTCTTGAGGAGGTTAGCTCCTAGAGGCAAAAACCAAAATTCTTCAGAGAGAAGGGGGTTAGTACAGGTCCATCCTTGATTGGTCCAGTTTTCCTGAGCCTAGACTTTATCTTATTTTAGTTTGTCTGTTTGCTCTGTCAGGAGTTTTACGGCCCATCTCCGAAGTCTGGTCATGTTATCTCAGGGGAGGGGGCGTCTCGTGGTTAGTCACCACCAGACATCCTGACTTTGTACTTTTAAAACTAATGACTTCACCCTGTGTGAGAATGGGGAACTGACTCGGTTCTGGTTATTTTAAGATGTCCCTTCCTCAGCTCTCCCGGCCTTAGGGGAACTGGGGTCGGGGTCTCTCACTCAGAGCCCTGGATTTGATCCCTCTGTTCAGGACATGGTGGGAATGGTGGGACATTCCTGCGAGTAGAGGGAAGGGGCAGCACTTCAGGGTCATAGGAAATGCAAGGTCAGCTTGGGCTACATCTTGTCTCAAAAAAAAAAAAGTGAGCAGAGAAGAAAAAGATTGGCTGTTTGAGATCTGGATGACACTCTGGTTGTCTTGGCTCCAGGCCTGTCCCTTCTCTTTCCCCTCTTTTTTTTTTTCTTTTTCCTGGAGCTGAGGATCGAACCCAGGGCCTTGCACTTAGGCAAGCACTCTACCACTGAGCTAAATCCCCAACCCCCAGCCTGTCCCTTCTCTGTGGGCCTAGCAGGGTTCACTGGAGCCCATTTGAGGCTGAAGGGTTCCTTCCTCCTCTTATACCCAGGTCCACAGTAGGGCCATGTTCAATCGCTAGGCCCTGGCTGCCAGCCTTCTGGCCTCTCTAGGAGGTTAAGACTGGGAGGACACAGAAAGCTGTGGAGGGAAAAAGTTTATTTAATCAGAGAGGCCCTGAAGGCACCTGATTTCTGTAAGCATTAAAAAAAGCAGTAAAAATGACTAGGACTGGGTCATAAGTTTTAGGCCCTCAGGCAATTCCTGGTCTAGCAGAGATGAGAAGGGGAAGTCTGTTTTCTGGGATGCTGCTTATATATCCCCTGTGGGAGTCGTCCTGAGCCTCTCTGAGGGATGGGGGGAGCTGTGTTTGGTGGGCTTTGAAGGGGTGGATTTAGGGAAAGAGATGGGGAAGGGATCCGAGGTGGATCTTCCACCAGACTCCTCCCAAACACTGGGGACATGGAGAACAGGCATAAAAGAAAAGAGGGAGCAGGAACATCATCAGATCACATGATCACACGATCTGCCAGACACGCCTGCCACCTCCATCCCATCCTTGAGCTAGACAGATAGACAGATCTCTCAGCCTCGGAGCTTCTTGTTCTTGGCTTAAGCAGGGATCAGTCAGAGTGGTCAGTGGGAACCAGTGCCCCTTTGCCATTCCGACCCCTCAATCCCAAGTCCATCTGCAGAGGCTCCCTGGGCCTGGATATCTCTGCTCGGGTCAGGCCAGAAGAATGCAGAAGTCAGCTAGAAGAGCAAACCTCTTGACTTCTCCTTATCTCAGAGAAGTAAATGAGCAGGAAGCAGGTCATGCAGTCCTTCTGTCCCCATGTGGTCCCACAACTGCCCTTAAGAAGAATACGGCTCCCAGATCCAGGCCCAGAAACAGAAAGGCCACGATGATTCCCACCATCCCCAACTTAGCTTTTTGACTTTTCTCAAACAAGGAAGGGACAGTGGCATTAGGAGAACCAAGGCCAGGTCCACCCCTGCATACCATTTAAATTCCCGACCCCAGCCCATCTGTTGGGGGTGTAGGTCTTGGGGCAATCCCCCACCCTGCTCAGTCCCCTCCTACAACTCACCATGCGCACACTAGGAAGTCCTTTCTCCTAGTGCCCCTCACATCCTCCTGGTCTAGGCATTCTGCCCCTGCTAGTTCCTTGCAGATTGAAGATGAAGTTCTCCCCTATTGCTGTCTCCCCCTCTACCGAGGGACACTCCTGGGACTCTTAATTAAATGCTGCCTGATGGCATCAGATCTCTTCATGGCCCAACTACTTGCATCCAATACTCAAGCAGACACTGGCAAGGTAGCCACTGGAGAAGGCAAGGGCGACCAGGAAGATGATGAACCAGGTGTCATGTTTTAAGACCTAAAACAGGTAGTAGGACTGTCCCATGTTGCCTAGCAATAGCAGAGGAGCAAATACAAGCCTGGCAACCAGCAAACTTGGCAGCCAGATGCTGTCCCTATCAGGCTGTAAGGAACAGGCATTGCTTTAGGCCTGGTTGTCCTCATATTTACTCAGGACCCCTGAAGACTTGGAAAAAAGCAAAAAACTAGTCCCAGTTACCTTTTGGGATGCTAATTGCCAAGGGCATAGTGGTGGTGCCTATGAGATACTGAACTAACTTCATTTTCTTCCTTCCTTCCTTCCTTCCTTCCTTCCTTCCTTCCTTCCTTCCTTCCTTCCTTCCTTCCTTCCCTCCCTCCCTCCCTCCTCCCTCCCTCCCTCCCTCCTCCCTCCTTCCTCCCTCCCTCCCTCCCTCTCTCTCTTTTTCTTTCTTTCTGATGAAGTTTCATGTATTCTAGGTTGGCCTCAAGTTCACTATGTAACCAAGAATGACCTCTTTCTTCTTCTTTTTTTTTCTCCTCCTTACAGGTTCTAGGCAATACATTACTGCACTCAGGCCCATGGTCTGCACTTGGCTGTGCTGTGGGATGGTCTGTATGGCAAATGTGTTGCTCTGATTGATCAATAAATAAAACCTGATTGGCCGTGGCTAGGCAGGAAGTATAGGCGGGACTAACAGAGAGGAGAAATAAAAGAACAGGAAGGCAGAAGGACTCACAGCCAGCCGCCCTCCAGGGCAAGCAGCATGTGAAAATGCCGGTAAGCCACGAGCCACGTGGCAAGGTATAGATTTGTGGAAATGGATTAATTTAAGATATAAGAACAGTTAGCAAAAAGCCTGTCACGGCCATACAGTTTGTCAGCAATATAAGTCTCTGTGTTCACTTGGTTGGGTCTGAGCGGCTGTGGGACTGGCAGGTGACAAAGATTTGTCCTGACTATGGGCAAGGCAGGAAAACTCTAGCTACACATTACTGGCTTCTTTCACAAAGATAGATACTCTTGGCTCAGAGATAATGCCCAAGACTTAGGGTCTAGGGAATGTGTGTGACTGAGGTAATCATAATGACTGTATGGTCAGGATTGGTCTGGCCCTAAGATAACATAGAAGTCACTTAGGCTCTCATAAAGTACAAGTGACATCACTCATAAGGAGGGGTTTATGGCCTATGCTAAGCAATGCTCAAGATTTAGGGGAAAAGGGATAAGTAAAACATAAATTCTGGAAGATGTGGGCAGAGCCTGGCCCAGCAGACAGCAAAGGATTACCAGGTTGTAAGCTACATTTTCCCCAAGCATTTCTGAAGAACAGCCAAATATCTTCTCCCTTTGGGAGATCAGCTGTGTGTTTAAATTTTCCTGCTGCTCCCATGCTTATCTGTGTACGCAGGCCTCTCTGCCTGCTACAATGACCTGTTACTTCACAAGTTTCTTCACTTAAACTTCCTCCATGAATTTTAGAAGCCTGGGATGGTTGACAGTTACTTTATTTTACCACTCTAAGTATAACTTCCCATGATGCTCTTCTCTCTTTTGGAATGTTGACAAGAACCAGAATCATTTGAATGTTTGGGTCTTTCCCTGTGGTATGACATTGTCCATGTCACAAATGACACAGTTGTATTATATGTAGGTTTGCGCTTTTTATACCTTGACGTGAAATGTGAACAAGAGTTCCAGTCTTTGTTCCAGAGACAGAAACCCAGAGAAGATCAACAAGGAGAATGGCAGTGTCTCCTGTAAATGAGCAGCAGGTCAGTGTTGTGTCCATATTTCCTTGAAAATTATTTTGAGATTGAAATCATGAAGGCTTTAGTACTCTGCCTTGGACAATGTCATCAGATGTGTTTATTTCCTATGACTTTTTTTATTTTTTTTCTTCTCTGATTATCAAAATTGTCTTTAAATCATGTCACCTACATGGCACAGCCTTGTCCTACTTTATATTCTCTCCATTATTATTGTGAGGAGAAATAGTTTTCATGGACTTCAGACCTGCAATTGTGAAAGAGATTCCACTGTGAATTAATGAATTCCCCCCAGGTGCCTGCCTTGAGGAGATTTCTACCAGGGTCCAGAACAGAAGCTAAGGATTCTAATCTGAGGGACATAAAGTAAATGTAAGCACACTGAGTTTTTTTAGACTATTCACTTTATTCTTCTAAGTAAATTCTGTCTACACAGTTTCTTTTCTGTTCTCACACCTAGCTTCTCTCAGTCCCTCCTGCTCAGTCCCTTCTGCTGTTCTTTCATATCTATCTAGTTCTTTCCATCTCCATCCTCATCTTTGTCTCAATCAATTCTTCTTGTGCTCTGCTTATACACAAGCAGTAATTCTTTGGCAAAGCAATGCGAGGCTTGAAGTTTTCAGGGTTGCAGAGAGAGTGATAAGGATCCACACATAAAGCAATAATTGTCAGCTTCCAATTACAACCGGAAAGGGGGAGTGACTAAAGGGGAGTTCTCTGGTAATGATCAACTGAAGGCTAAGATCAATTAGAGAATTCATCTCAAACTATAATCTAAATGGCTAGGTAGAGTGTTAGGGGTCAATAAGTCACTAGAAAGTGAACTGTCTTTGGTGCTTCTCTTCCCCGCTCATCCTAGCTGTGGCTGCTTTCTGGTAGGAAGGGGGACATATGCTCAGTGGCTAAGCAAACTATGTCAGAGCATGTAGCATTTGGTTAGTAAAAGCACCTTTGCTTAGAGTAATTGCTGAGGAGAAAATCTAGGAATAGCACCTGGCTGAGGAGGAATTAAAACTTAATTTGCATAAGAAAAGAAACTTGGCAGAAATCTCCTTTGGTCATTGGGAAATAAATATCTTAACTCAGTAAGTAGTAAGTGGCTAAAACATCATCCCAGGAATGTGAGCAGTAAATCTTTTTAAGTTAGGGTCCTGTGTAAATAACCCGGGGTGAAGGTAAGGAGTTGAGGATTTAATTGCTAGTGGTTCTTTTATCTGTAAGTGAGATGAGCTAATGTTTATCTGCATTTGTGCTTGGATAAAAAGGTATCTTAGCTGAAATACTTGTGTTTGGAGAATGGCCCTGGCTAGATATTATGTTAATGAAAAATAAACAGAGCTGGGGACAGTTATCCCATTACCCCAAATGTGTAGGGAAAGTTGTGCCCAAGATTGGAATGCAATCCAGAGATTACATGTACACATAACATGGAGATGCACAGCAAGTGGGGAGAATCAACCAGAGACAGCCAGTTCATTCAAAAGGCAGTAATTCCATAATGCCTCGCGTGATGGTTTCTTGTAACAGAACCTTTAGTTCTGATAGGTTAACCTTCTGAACTCTATTTTCACTGCTGTATACTCTTATGGACTTTTGCTACCAGCAGCTCTCAATAAATTTTCAATATGAGATTAGACACTGTGATCCTGTTTGATATCAACATACCTTTCATAATGGTACACCCCCACACCTGTACCTCAAATCGTTATCTCATGTTCCCTAAAAGTTTAATGTTTGTGAGGTTAGTATGTCATCCTGCTTTCTCAGAGTTAAAAAAGTAGAGTATGAATATTCTAGAAAGTATCTTTAAAATTAACTTTCCTTTTTATTTTATGGTTGTGGGTATATTTACCTGAATGTATGCATGACTGCTGTGTGTCTCCTGCCTGTAGAGTTCAAGAGAGAGCATGAGTCCTGTGGAACTGAAGTTAGAGTCAGTTATGTGGTGGGAACTGAACTTGGGTCCTTTGGAAGAGCAGCTAAACTTGAAACTGTTAAACCATCTCTGGAGAACCTCTAGAAGACTTTTGTCTTTGAATAATTGTTGTGCCTCATCTGTATCACAAAAGTGTCAGTAATTCCTTAGGTCTCTTTATCTAGGAAAGCATTTTGTCCAACTGCACATGCTAAATGGGTAATTTTTTTTATTATAGGTTCTGTTGACATTCAGGGATCTGGATGTAGACTTCTCCCAGGAGGAGTGGGAATGTCTGGGTTCTGCTTGGAGGGCTTTGTACATGGATGTGATGTTGGAGAATTACAGAAATCTAGTCTTTGTGGGTAAGAATGCTCTTGTAGAATTCTTAACTCTTTCTTTGTATTTACCTACTATTTACATGTGATTTTAACTAAAGTCCCTGGACATCCTAGTGACTACCAGAAATGCAGGAAATTCTGGTAATAAACATAACGTTTACAGTGTTTCTTTGACATTCTTCTGTGTTCTCTGAAAGAGCAACTAATGCTATATCATGTGTGGTCTCTCCAGTCCCCCTCGTTTGTTTTTAAATGAAAACTTCAAAGTTCAAAGAATATTGAATATTCAAAGCATGGAAATGCATTGAAGTGCTCTTAGTAATTGGAATATTTTGTTTTACTACTGAATTAAACTATTCACATGCTTATGATTTGAGATAATGAAGCAGTTTTAAAATAAAGATTTTTGAGGTGATCATGCTTTTTTCATTGATAAGTGTTGAAATATGATTTGTATATTTAGTCCTCTCAAACATGGTTTCTGTCCTACCACTAGTGAGCCTGAAGCAAGAGGATCTAGTTGAGTTCCATCCTGGATAGCCTGTGTTAGTAGTAAATTCACCCATTTTTTTTCTACCTTCTGCACAGTATGGAATTTAGTAGCAAATGGAAACATCTTAGTGTAGTTTTTTTTTTTTTTTTTTGTATTCTTGGCTCTTTGGGGTCCAGCCACCCAGCTCTCACATAATCACATGGGGACTTATTCTTACTTATGAATGACTGGCCTTAGCTTGGCTTTTTTCTAGACAGATTTTCTCAACTTAAATTATCCTATCTATCTTTTGCCTATGGGCTTTTACCTTTCTTTTCTTTTTTTCTTTCTTTCTTTTTTTCTTTCTTTCTTTCTTTCTTTCTTTCTTTCTTTCTTTCTTTCTTTCTTTCATTCTTTCTTTTGTTTCTCTATTCTATATTCCTTTCTTTCCTTCTTACTCCATGGCTGGTTGTGTGGCTAGGTAGCTGGCCCTGGCATCCTCCTCTCATTCTCCTTTCTTATTCCTCCCTCTTCTCTTCTCTTCCTATTTATTCTCTCTGGCAGCCCTATCTATTCTTCTCTTGCCCAGCTATTCGCTGTTTAGCTCTTTTTCCCTTTATTTTATTTTACATACCAACCACAGTTTCTCCTCACCCCCCACCCCTTCCCTTCTATCCTACTTCCACTGCTCCTCCATCTCCATTCAGGTAATGTCTCTCTTGGGAATCAACAGAACATGGCATATCAAGTTGCAACAGGACCAGGCTCCTCCTCCAGCATCAAGGCTGAACAAAGCATCCCACCATAGGGAATAGATTCCAAAGAGCCAGCTCATGCATCAGGGACAGGTCCTGGTCCCACTGCTAGGGACCCCACAAAAGACCAAGCTACATAACTGTCACCCAGATGCCAAAATCGGTCCCATGCCGGCTTCCTAGATGCCCATTCAGAGTTTGTGAGCTCCCACAGGCTCCGGCCTGCTGTCTCTGTGGTTTTTCCAGTCATGATCTTGACACCCCCTTGCTCATATAGTCTCTCCACTCTCTCTTCAACTGGACTCCTGGAACTTGGCCCAGTGCGTGACTGTGGATCTCTGCATCTACTTCCATCAGGTACTAGTTGAAGGTTCTGATGACAGTTAGGGTAGTCACCAATCTGATTACAGGGGAAGGCCAGTCCAGGCACCCCTTCCACTAATGCTTGGATTCTTAGCTGCGGTCATTGTTGTGGTTTCCTGGGAGTTTTGCTGGCACCAGATTTCACCCTACTCCCCAATGACCCCCTCTACTAAGACGCCTCTTTTACTACTCTATCCCTCCATCCTGTCTCCAACTCGACCATCCTGATCCCTCATGTTCCCATCCTCTCATCCCTTTCTCTCTATCTCCCCCAAACCCAGTTTACCCAGGACGTCTCATCTATTTCTTTTTCTCAGAGAGATCCATGAATTCCTCTTAGGTTCCTCCTTGTTACCTAGCTTCTCTGGGGCTGAGGACTGTAGTTGGGTTATCCTTTGCTTTACATCTAATATCCACTTGTGAGTGAGTACATACCATGTTTGTCTTCCTGGGTCTGGCTTACCTCACTCAGGATGATTTTTTTTCCTAGTTCCATCCATTTACCTGAGGTCATTTTTTTTTCTGCTGAGTAATACTCCATTGTGTACATATACCACATTTTCCTTATCCATTCTTTGGTTGAGGGGCATATAGGTTGTTTCCAGGTTCTGGCTATTATGAATAATGCTGCTGTGAACATAGTTGAGCAAGTGTCCTTGTAGTATGGTTGATCACCTTTTGGGTATATGACCAGTACTGGTATTGCTGGGTCTTGAGGTAGATTATTTCCCAATTTTCTGAGAAACTGCTGTACTGATTTCCAAAGTGGCTGTCCAAGTTTGCATTTCTACCCACAGTGGAGGAGTGTTCCTATTACTCCACATCCTCTCCATCATATGCTGTCATTAGTGTTTTTGATCTTAGCCATTCTGACAGGTGTAAGATGGTATCTCAGAGTTGTTTTGATTTGCATTTCCCTGATAGCTAAGGATGTTGAACACTTTTTTGAGTGTGTTTCCACCATTCAAGATTCTCCTGTTGAGAATTCTCTGTTTATATCTGTACCCCATTTTTAAATGGGATTATTTGGTATTTTGATGTCTAGTTTCTTGAGTTCGTTATATATTTTGGAGATTAGTCCTGTCAGATGGGGAGTAGGTGAAGATCTTTTCCCATTGTATAGGCTGCTGTTTTGTCTTATTGACCGTGTCCTTTGCCTTACAGAAGCTTCTCAGTTTCAGAACGTCCCGTTTATGATTGTTGCTCTCAGTGTCTGTGCTACTGGTGTTTTATCCAGGAAGCAATCTCCTGTGCCAGTGTGTTCAAGGCTACTTCCCACTTTCTCTTCTGTCAGCTTCAGTATAACTGGGTTTATGTTGAGGTCTTTGATCCACGTGGACTTGAGTTTTGTGCAGGGTGATAGATATAGATCTATTTATAGATCGTCTTTCTACATGGTGCCATTCAGATATGCCAAAACCACTTGTTGATGCTTTCTTTTTCCGTTGTATATTTTTGGCTTCTTTGTCAAAAATCAGGTGTTCATAGGTGTGTGGATTAATGTCAGGGTCTTCAATTCTATTCTATTGGTCCACGTGCCTGTGGGTTTTTTCCCCAATGCAAAGCTGTTTTTATTAATGTAGCTCTATAGTAGAGCTTGAAGTTAGGGATGGTGATACTTTCAGAAGTTGCTTTATTGTACAGGATTGTTTTAGCTATCCTGTTTTTTTTCTCTTCCATGTGAAGTTGAGTATTGTCCTTTCAAGGACTGTGAAGAGTTATGCTGAGATATTTGTTTTTGATTTTTTAAGACAGGGTTTCCCTGTATAGCTTTGGATCCTGTCTTGGAACTCGCTCTGTAGACCAGGCTGGCCTTGGACTCACAGAGATCTGCCTGGCTCTGCCTCCTGAGTGCTGTGATTAAAGATGTGCCCCACCACTGCCTGGCTCTGTGTTGGGATTTTGATGGGGATTGCATTGAGTCTGTAGGTTGCTTTTGGTAAGAATGCCATTTTTATTATGTTGGTTACACCTCTCCATGATCATGGGAGGTCTTTCCATTTTCTGACATCTTCTCAGTTTCTTAGTTTTGGTGCCTGTCTTGGATCTCGCTCTGTAGACCAAGCTGGCGTTGAACTCACAGAGATCCACCTGGCTCTGCCTCCTGAGTGCTGGGATTAAAGGCACGTGCCACCACCGCCCGGCTAGTTTCTTTCTTCAAAGACTTAAAATTCTTGTCATACAGGTCTTTCACTTGCTTGGTTAGAGTTACTCCAAGGTGTTTTATATTATTTGTGGCTATTGTAAAGGGTGTTGTTTCTCTGATTTCTTTCTTGGCCTGTTTATCATTTGTATATAGGAGGCCTACTGATTTTTTTTGAGTTAAACTTGTATCCTGCCATGTTGCTGAAGGTGTTTATCAGCTGTAGGAGTTCCCTGGTAGAATTTTGGGGTCACTTATGTATTCTGTTGTATCATCTACAAATAGCAAAAGTTTGACTTCTTCCTTTCCAATTTGTATCCCCTTGATCTTCTTTTGTTGTCTTATTGATTTAGCTAGAACTTGGAGTACTATATTGAATAGGTATTGAGGAGAGCAGACAACTTTGTCTTGTTTCTGATTTTATTGGAATCGCTTTGAGTTTCTCTCCATTTAATTTGAGTTGGCTGTCAGCTTTCTGTAAATTGCCTTTATTATGTTTAGGTATGTTCCTTTTATTCTTGATCTCTCTAAGTCCTTTATTATGAAGGGGTGTTGGATTTTGTCTAAGGCTTTTTCAGCATCTAATGAGGTGATCATGTGTTTTTTTTCCCCTCAGTTTGTTTGTATGGTGTATTACATTGACAGATTTTCATATATTGAACCATCTTTGCATCTCTGGGATGAAGCCTACTTGATCATAGTGGATAATTTTTTTGATGTGTTCTTAGATTCTGTTTGCCAGTATTTTGTTGAGTATTTTTGCATCATTGTTCATGAGGTAAATTGGTCTGTAATTCTGTTTCTTTGTTGCATCTTTGTGTAGTTTGGGTATCAGGGTAACTGTAGCCTCCTAAAAAAGAGTTTGGCATTGTTCCTTCCATTTCTATTGTGTGGAACAATTTGAGGAGTATTGATATTAGCTCTTCTTTGAAATTCTGGTAAAATTCTGTGCTGAAACCATCTGTTCCTGGGCTTTTTTTGGATTGGGAGACTTTTAATAACTGTTTCTATTTATTTAGGTGTTATAGGTCTATTTAAGTTGTTTATCTGGTCTTGCTTTAATTTTCTTATGTGGTATCTATCCATAAAATCGTCCATTTCTTTTATATTTTCCAATTTTGTGGAGTACAGGTTTTTAAGTATGACTTGCTGATTCTCTAGATTTCCTCGTTGTCTGTTGTTATGTCTTTTCATTCCTGATTTTGTTAATTTGGATATTGTTTCTCTGCCTTTTGGTTAGTTTGGATAAAGGTTTGTCTATCTTGTTGATTTTCTCAAAAACCAACACTTCATGTCACTGATTCTTTGTGCTATTCTCTTTGTTCCTATTTTTATTGCTTTCAGCCCTCAATTTGATTATTTCCTGGCATCTATTCCTCCTGGGTGAGTGTGCTTCCTTTTGTTCTAGAGCTTTCAGTTGTGCTGTTATGTCACTAGCGTGAGATTTCTCCAACTTCTTTATGTGGACATTTGATTCTATGAATTTTCCTCTTACCACTGCTTTCTTGGGGTCCCATAGGTTTGGGTATGTTGTACATTCATTTTCATTGAATTCTAGGAAGTCTTTAATTTCTTTCTTTATTTCTTCCTTGATCCATTGGTAATTCAGTTGAATATTATTCAGTTTCATGAGTTTGTAGGTTTCTGTAATTTGTGTTTTTGTTGAATTCTAAGTTTAAGCCATGGTGATCTGATAACATACAGGAGGTTATTCCAGTTTTTTTTTATCTGTTGAGATTTGCTTAGTGGCTGAGTATGTGGTCAATTTTAGAGTGGGTTCCATGGGGTGCTGAGAAGAACATATATTCTTTTGTGTTTGGGTGAAATGTTCTGTAGATGTCTATTAAGTTCATTTGAATCATAACATCTATTAGTTCCCTTATTTCTCTGTTAATTTTCTGTCTGGCAAACCTGTCCATTGGTGAGAGTGAGGTGTTGAAGTCTCCCACTACTAGTGGGTGTGGTTAATGTGTGTTTTAAACTTTAATAATGTTTCTTTTACATATGTGGGTGCCCTTGTTTGGGGCATAGAGAAAGGAACTGAAGTAGAGAGCATGGAGTAACGACAGTTTCTCCTTTGACTGGTCGCCTTGCTTTCTTATACAACCCAGGCCCTCCTGACAAATCTTGGCAATGCCCACAGTGGGCAATCCTTCAGTTGTGGTTTCTTCTCAGTTCACTTCAGTTTGTGTGAAGTTGTCAGAAACCAAAAGCACAGTCATGTGTAGATGTAACCAACTGTCTTAATAAATAAGAAACACAGAACCAATGCAAAGAAGAAAGCCAAGAGGTCAGAGCTAAGAGGTAAAACCTTACCCTTTCTCCTGCGGTGGTCCTCCCTCTCCGAAAGAGAGCTACTTCCTGTGTTAAAGTCTTTATATAGAGTTTCTGTTCTGCCTTCTCATTGGTTGTAAACCCAACCACATGACCGCCTCATCACTGTCTGTCTGTATAGACCTTCAGGTCTTCTATGGTTGGTATTAAGATTAAAGGCAGGTGTATCCAATGCTGTCTGTATTCCTGAACACACAGAGACTTACCTAGCTCTGCCTACCAAGTTCTGGGATTACAAGCATATGCCACCACTGCCCAGCTTTCCTATGGCTTGCTAATAGCTCTGACCCCCAGGCAACTTTGTTTATTAACATACAAATAACATTTTAATACAAATAAAATATCACCATATTTCCCCTTTTCTATTTTAATAAAAAGAAAAAAGGAAAAAGCTGCCGGGCGGTGGTGGCACACGCTTTTAATCCCAGCACTCAGGAGGCAGAGGCAGGTGGATCTCTGTGAGTTCAAGGCCAGCCTGGGCTACCAAGTGAGTGCCAGGAAAGGCACAAAGCTACACAGAGAAACCCTGTCTCGAAAAACCAAAAAAAAAAAAAAAAAGGAAAAAGCTTATAACTAACATAAGAAAAACTATATACAAAAGTACAATAACTATATACAATATATACAAGTAATAAATACCTAAACAATGTCTAGTTCATTTGTATTTGACAAATTCAGAGAAAATAATTCCATTGTCTATCTTATTGCATCGAATTCACTTTCTATCCTAATTAATCTTCAACTATAACTAACTAATCTTCAACTCCCTCAGAGACCCAAGAAGGAAATAATATTAGTTAACAAAAATAAAAACAGGAAGTACATGCAAGCAACTTCCAAAAATATGTGAGTTGACAGAAACAGCTAGCTGCTTGGACAGTCATCTGAGGTTTCTCCACAGTGTTGGGGCATCATCTTTAGCCTATATGCTTAGCGTATCTGACAGACTCATTTGTGAACTAGGATGTAGACAAGGTCAACAGTTCAACCTCACATTGGGTGAGAGCAGTCCATATACCAGAAATACCTGAATTCCTCTAGTATCATGTCATGATTCAGGATTTTAAATTCTGGTAATTGTTGATGGTTTTTAAATTCAGCTGTCTATTCTTCTTGGCTATGTGTGTATGTGGCTTCCTCTCAGCATCCCGTTCTTCTCCACATCCCTCTATTAAATGCCATTCTACTATTGAGAGGCATGAGCTTAGTTACTCTTCAAGAATAACTGTTTCAGCTGCTGTCCCATTGCACATCAGAAGCCATCAGCCCACTGCCTGTTCAGCTGCCTTCGAAGAAAAGGGCACTGTACCTTTTCCGGATTGCGAAGGCCACTTCAGGGATGGTGCCATATTGTCCTGGCCTCAAAAGATGCCTTTTGATAAAGCCATAACCACACTTGTTTTGGAAAGAATCAGTAGTCCTTTGTGTCGTGTCCTGTCTGTCCTGTTTGTCAGCAGTTGATTCGATGATACTTTGTTGTCCAGTGGCTAACTTTTGCCACAATGAAAGTTAACTCCAATTGCAGTTTTTTCAAAATGCTCATATTTTCTCTGAAGTAGATTGGTACTGCCAGGAGCCGACATGTCTCATAGTCATGACAAAAAAGAAAAATATTCTAAGTTATTAAAACATCGTAAATGCCATATTCTGTAGATCTCTGAAGAGTTTGAAGATAACCTGTCTATCTAAAA
This sequence comes from Peromyscus leucopus, assembly GCF_004664715.2. NCBI lineage: Eukaryota > Metazoa > Chordata > Mammalia > Rodentia > Cricetidae > Peromyscus > Peromyscus leucopus. The sequence continues at coordinate 6,549,958 of NC_051081.1, forward strand.
TATATCTGCTCAATCTTGAAAACATACCTAATATGACTACAAGTTCTATTATAATGTCTAACTACTAACTTTCATTTCTTTATATCCTAATAGTTGGTAATAACAACATTCAAGGATCAGAAAATTGCATTACATTGTTAAATGAATGGTATAAGTACAATTAGAAATATACATATAGCATTTTCTAACAATATCAATTTCAATATATATAATTTGTATACAATATAAAACAATCCAATCCAATGTAAAGTATTTACATTTTTCTTCTTTCTTTCTTTCTTTCTTTCTTTCTTTCTTTCTTTCTTTCTTTCTCTCTCTCTCTCTCTCTCTCTCTCTCTCTCTCTCTCTCTCTCTCTCTCTCAACAAGAACCTTAAATCTAGGCCGGGTGGTGGTGGCGCACGCCTTTAATCCCAGCACTCGGGAGGCAGAGCCAGGCAGATCTCTGTGAGTTCGAGGCCAGCCTGGGCTACCAAGTGAGTGCCAGGAAAGGCGCAAAGCTACACAGAGAAACCCTGTCTCGAAAAACAAAAAAACAAAAACAAACAAACAAAAAAAGAACCTTAAATCTAATCTCCTTTGCTTAGCCGTTTTCTTAACCCTTGACAACAACTTGTAACCAACACCCCTAATAAATTAAAATTATCCCAGACCCAAAACCCATTAAAAGACGAAAAACAAAAACAAAAACAAAAACAAACAAACAAACAAACAAAAAAACCACCCGCCCCACTCCACCTCTGCTGTATGTCAAATTGCTCTAATTGGTCAATAAATAAAACACTAATTGGCCAGTGGCTAGGCAGGAAGTATAGGCGGGACTAACAGAGAGGAGAAAGGAAAGAACAGGAAGGCAGAAGGAATCACTGCCAGCCACTGCCATGACAAGCAGCATGTGAAGATGCCGGTAAGCCACGAGCCACGTGGCAAGGTATAGATTTATGGAAATGGATTAATTTTAGGTATAAGCAGTTAGCAAGAAGCCTGCCATGGCCATATAGTTTGTAAGCAATATAAGTCTCTGTGTTTACTTAGTTGGGTCTGAGTGGCTGTGGGACTGGCGGGTGAGAGAGATTTGTCCTGAATGTGGCAAGGCAGGAAAACTCTAGCTATACACCTCTTTGGGAATGTGGGCGTTGTATTCTTGAAATTGCTTCCTGCTTGGTATGGCCAAAGGTATATTTATCCTGAAAAGAAAAATTTTAGGTTTATTGTCAAATTCTAGGAAAGGTAACTATTTCCTTTGTTATCCAGTCTGTGTATAATGCCAAAGTTCAGGGTTTATCTCAAATTCTTATTCAAGTAGTCTTTTAGACTGGATCATCTCAGCTAGCTATCTCAAAATTGCTCTGAGCACTTTGTAGTTCAAAGCTGATCTGTAGATGATGTTTGTTAGCTTAGTGATGTTATTATTGTCCACGTGGAATTGTTGTTGCTGTGGGGCCCCATCTTCTTCCTGGAGACTTCAGTTGATGTTAGGTATGGCTGTGAATTCCTGCAGAAAACTGATAAGAGACTCGAACACAAGGACATATATATGCAGCTAATTGAAGCCTTTTTTCTTTTTAGAATTAGTTAGTACTCTATATGACCATTCATATCTTAACAACATTTAAAATGTATATATATATATCTATTTATATCTATATATATTAATCTTGTAAATTTTGATATAAAATTCATACTTTAAGAAAAGTTTAAAGAATCAGAATAGAATCAAAGAGTTGAGATTAGTAATAGAATAGTCCCTTAACTAATTTGGCTTTTCTCCTGTCCCATAGCAGAAGATTGCTCTTTTCTTCTGGCATGATACAGGCAGTTTGCATTTTCCTTTTAACAACATGCTTGAGTTTAAAGAAGGAGAGAGCCATGTTCCAACTCCAAAGTCAGCTTTAAATTTTAATTGAAAAGTGTTAAATCTTTAGAGAAAAGTAGAAACAAACATTTAGGAAGACATAAAATTTTTTAGATGATATACCCATACGCTATTTCACTCTGTTTCCTGGGATAGATGATTTGTCCCTTTTCTTCAGTTGTCTCATTTGTCCAGTGTTCTTCAGATTCCTTAACCTTCATTCTCCTTAACGACAAAAACAAAAACCTTTCCCCAAGGATTTTTGGGATGTTCCTTTTTGGCAAGTTATTATCCGACTAAATGAAAAGACTTGTGTTACTGGTACAAGTTAGTTTAAATTGGATGTTTATGCTAGTTGATGAACTATCACCTCCTCTAATTAAGAGGTCTCTCTTGTTGAAATTGAACCTTTATCAATTTTGATGGTACCCACAGCTTATCTTCTCCTGTAGAAATAAAAGCAAAACCTTGTCTCCAACATAATACATACCCTGGTTTCCATTCTGAGATCAGCACATCCTTAATGTATATAGGTTGATTTAATTCTGTAGTTTTTTCTGTTATTCAATATCTCTCTGCAGCTGTTGTTCCTTTCTCATTGGCATTGAGAAAATTCAAAGTTAATAGAGCATTATGCAGTCTATTTCTGGGGTTTTTTGTTACCCCTTTCTGTTTATTTAGCATATCCTTTACAGTTCTGTTTGATCTTTCTATAACTGCTTGACCTGTAGGATTATGTGGTATACCTGTAATATGCTTTATATTGTAATAAGCAAAAAACAGTTTCATTTTAACAGAGACATATGATGCAGCATTGTCAGTTTTGATTTGTTCAGGTATACCCATGATGGCCATAACTTCTAGCAAATGAGTGATTACAGAATCAGCTTTTTCAGAACTCAAAGCAGTTGCCCATTGAAATCCTGAATAAGTATCGATGGTGTGGTGTACATATTTCAATTTTCCAAATTCTGCAAAGTGAAACACGTCTATCTGCCAGATTTTATTCCTCTGACTACCCTTTGGATTACATCCTGTTGGTAATGGTGTTTGATTGTAGAATGAACAAATAGGACATTTCTTTACTATTTCTTTGGCTTGTTGCCAGGTTATGGAAAAATCCTTTTTTTAAACCTCTACTATTGACATGATTTTTTTTTTAAATAAAATTCTGAGGCCTCCAGCACATTTCCTATCAATAATTTATCAATCTCATCATTGTCTTGTGCTTGAGGGCCTGGCAGACTAGTATGAGATCGGATGTGAGTTATATATATGAAGGATGACTCCTTTTCCTGATTGTATCTTGTAATTGAATGAATAGTGAAGTTAATTCTGAAGCATCAGGGATAAATTCTGCAGTCTCAATATGTAATACTACTCTTTCAGCATACTGAGAGTCAGTTACTATGTTGAGAGGTTCTGAAAAATCCATTAATACCAACAGAATAGCATACAATTCTGATTTTTGAACTGAATTATAAGGACTTTGAACCACTTTACTTAAATTTTCTGATTTGTAACCTGCCTTTCCTTGTTTGTTGGCATCTGTATAAAATGTACAAACTCCAGATATGAGTTTTTCCTGTACAATTTGAGGCAAAATCTAATCAGCTCTCTTTTTTTCATCCACAGGAAGTCTATTTTATTTTTTAATTTTTTCCTTTTATTTTATTTTACAATATCATTCAGTTCTACATATCAGCCACGGATTCCCTTTTTCTACCCCTCCTGCCACCCTCCCCTTCCCCCCAGCTCCACCCCCCATTCCCACCTCCTCCAGGGCAAAACCTCCCCCCCCAGGACCAAGATCAACCTGGTAGACTCAGTCCAGGCAGGTCCAGTCCCCTCCTCCCAGACTGAGCCAAGCATCCCTGCATAAGCCCTAGGTTTCAAACAGCCAACTCATACAATGAGCACAGGACCCGGTACCATTGCCTAGATGCCTCCCAAACAGACCAAGCCAATCAACTGTCTCACCTATTCAGAGGGCCTGATCCAGTTGGGGGCCCCTCCGCCTTTAGTTCATAGTTCATGTGTTTCCATTGGTTTGGCTATTTGTCCCTGTGCTTTATCCAACCTTGGTTTCAACAATTCTCACTCATATAAACCCTCCTCTTTCTCACTAATTAGACTCCCAGTGCTCCACCCAGGGCCTAGCTGTGGATCTCTGCATCCAGATCCCTCAGTCATTGGATGGGGTTTCTAGCCTGACTATTAGGGTATTTAGCCATCCCATCACCAGAGTAGGTCAGTTCCGGCTGTCTCTCGACCATTGCCAGCAGTCTATTGTGGGGGTATCTTTGTTGATTTCTGTGGGCCTCTCTAGCACTTTGTTTCTTCCTTTTCTCATATGGTCTTCTTTTACCATGGTCTCCTATTCCTTGTTCTCCCTCTCTGTTCTTGATCCAGCTGGGATTTCCCGCTCCCACAGGCTTTCTTTCCCTTGACCCTCGCCCTTCATTACTCCCACTCATGTCCAGGTTGTTCATGTAGATCTCAGCCATTTCTCCATCATTTGGTGATCCCTGTGTCTTTCCAGGTCCGGTTTTCCAGGTAGCCTCCCTGGTGATGTGAGTAGCAGTCCAGTCATCCTTGTTCCATATCTAGTACCCTCCTATGAGTGAGTACATACCATGTTTGTCTTTCTGAGTCTGGGTTACGTCACTCAGGATGATTTTTTCTAGATCCATCCATTTGCCTGCAAACCTCATGATGTCATTGTTTTTCTCTGCTGAGTAGTATTCCATTGTGTATATGAGCCACAATTTATTTATCCATTCTTTAGTTGAAGGGCATCTAGGTTGTTTCCAGGTTTTGGCTATTACAAACAATGCTGATATGAACATAGCTGAGCAAGTGCTCTTGTGGTATGATTGAGCACTCCTTGGGTATATGCCCAAGTGTGGTATAGCTGAATTTTTTTTTTTTTTGGTTTTTTGAGACAGGGTTTCTCTGTGTAGCTTTGTGCCTTTCCTGGAACTCGCTTTGGAGACCAGGTTGGCCTTGAACTCACAGAGATCCACCTGCCTCTGCCTCCCGAGTGCTGGGATTAAAGGCGTACACCACCACCACCCAGCTGGTATAGCTGGATCTTGGGTGAGATTGATTCCCAATTTTCTAAGAAAGTGCCATATTGATTTCCAGAGTGGTTGTACAAGCTTGTATTCCCACCAGCAGTGGAGGAGAGTTCCCATAGTTCCACATCCTCTCCAGCATAAGGTGTCTTTAGTGTTTTTGATCTTAACCATTCTGACAGGTGCAAGGTGGTATCTCAGAGTTGTTTTGATTTGCATTTCCCTGATGATTAGGGATTTTGAGCAATTCCTTAAATGTCTTTCAACCATTTGAGTTTCCTCTGTTGATAATTCTCTGTTTAGTTCTATAGCCCATTTCTTAATTGGACTGTTAGTCATTTTGATGTCTAATTTCTTGAGTTCCTTATATATTCTGGATATCAGTCCTCTGTCAGATGTGGGGTTGGTGAAGACCTCTTCCCATTCTGTAGGCTGTCACTTTTCCTTGTTGACCATATCTTTTGCTCTACAAAAGCTACTCAGTTTCAAGAGGTTCCATTGATTGATTGTTTCTCTCAGTGTCTGTGCTACTGGTGTTATATTTAGGAAGTGATCTCCTATGCCAATGCATAAAGACTACTTCCTATTTCTCTTCTAGCAGGTTCAGAGTAGCTGGATTTATGTTGAGGTCCTTGATCCACTTGGACTTAAGTTTTGTGCACAGTGACAGATATGGACAGAGAGAGAGAATCCAAATCAACAAAATCAGAAATGAAAAGGGGGACATAACAACAGACATTGAGGAAATCCAGAGAATCATCAGGTCATACTTCAAAACCTCTACTCCACAAAACTGGAAAACCTAAAAGAAATGGATAATTTTCTGGATAGGTACCACATATCTAAGTTAAATCAAGACCAGATAAACTATTTAAATAGTCCAATAACCCCTAAGGAAATAGAAACAGTCATTAAAAGTCTCCCAACCAAAAAAAAAAAAAAAAAAAAAAAGCCCAGGACCAGATGGTTTCAGCACAGAATTCTACCAGATCTTCAAAGAAGAGTTAATACCAATACTCTCAGTTGTTCCACACAATAGAAACAGAAGGAACATTACCAAACTCCTTCTATGAGGCTACAATTACCCTTATTGCTAAACCAAACAAGGATGCAACAAAGAAAGAGAACTACAGACTGATCTCCCTCATGAACATTGATGCAAAAATACTCAATAAAATACTGGCAAACATACTCCAAGAACACATCAAAACAATTATCCACCATGATCAAGTAGGCTTCATCCCAGGGATGCAAGGGTGGTTCAATGTAGATGTATTTTCTTTTTGTTAAAAAATAAAAGGGGAAATATGGTGGTATTTTATTTGTACTGAAATGTGATTTTCATTGTATGTTAATAAATAAAGTTCCCCGGGGGTCAGAGCTATTAGAGCCATAGCAAGAGCATGGTGGTTAGAAGAGCTAGGTAGATCTCTGTGTGTTCAGGGATACAGCCAGCATTGGAGACATACGTCTTTAAGACCTGGAGGGCGGTACTTACAGGCACTGACTAGGCAGTCATATGTTTGGATTTACAACTAATGAGAAGGCAGAACAGAAAGACTATTTAAAGACAGACACACAGGAAGTAGCTCTTTTTCGGGGAGGTAGGAGCACTGCAGGAGGTAAGATTTTAGCTCTGAGCTCTGACCTCTAGGCTTTCTCTTTTACATTGGTTCTGTGTTTCTTATTTTACTAAAGTGGTTGGTTACATTTAAAGTTCAACCTATGAAGTTCGTCAATGTAATACACTATATCCACAAACTCAAAGAAAAAAACCACATGATCATCTCACTAGATGCAGAAAAGGCATTTGACAAAATCCAACACCCCTTCATGATAAAAGTCTTGGAGCAATCAGGAATACAGGGAACATACCTAAACCTAATAAAGCAATTTACAGAAAGCCAACAGCCAACATCAAATTAAATGGAGAGAAACTCAAAGCAATTCCACTAAAATCAGGAACGAGGCAAGGCTGTCTGCTCTCCCCATACTTATTCAATATAGTACTTGAAGTTCTAGCCAGAGCAATAAGACAACATAAGGAGATTAAGGGGATACAAATTGGAAAGGAAGAAATCAAGCTTTCCCTATTTGCAGATGACATGATAGTATACTTGAGTGACCCCAAAGATTCCACCCAGGAACTGATAAAACTTATAAACACCTTCATCAACATAGCTGGATACAAGATCAACTCAAAAAAATCAGTAGCCCTCCTATATACAGTGGACGAAGAAGGTGAGAAGGAAATCAGAGATACATCACCCTTTACAATAGCCACAAATGACATAAAATACCTTGGGGTAACACTAACCAAGCAAGTGAAGGACCTATATGACAAGAACTGTAAGTCCCTGAAAAAAGAAATTGAAGAAGATGTCATAAAATGAAAAGATCTCCCATTCTCATGGATAGGCAGGACCAACATAGTAAAAATGGCAATTTTACCAAAAGCACTCTACAGATTCAATGCAATCCCCATCAAAATACCAACACAATTCTTCACAGACCTGGAAAGAATAATACTCAACTTCATATGGAAAAACAAAAAACCCAGGATAGCCAAAAGAATCGTGTACAATAAAACAACCTCTGGAGGCATCACGATCCCTGACTTCAAGCTCTACTATAGAGCTACAGTAATAAAAACAGCTTGGTATTGGCATAAAACCGACATGTGGACCAATGGAATCGAATTGAAGACCCTGACATTAATCCGCACACCTATGAACATATAATTTTTGACAAAGAAGCCAAAAGTGTACAATGGAAAAAAGAAAGCATCTTTAACAAGTGGTGCTGGCATAACTGGATATCAACATGCAGAAGGCTGCAAATAGATCCATATCTATCACCAATCAGCTCTCTTTATAAGATCAATTCTATTGCTTTTGGGATATTTGCTGTTAATTTCTCCCAAAAAAATTACTGCAAGCTTTTTGCCAAGGTTCACTTTCTCTCCATAATTTTTCAATGTCCTCCTTAGTTAATGGTACGACAATTTCTGCTGGGTCTATTCCTGCTAATTGACGAAGTCTCAATTTTCCTTTCCAAATCAGGTCAGAGATTTTTTTTCCACATAAATTTTTAATTTTTTATTTGGTTTATTTGATAAAAATATCCATTCCAATATAATATCTTCCCTCTGCATTAATATTCCTGTTGGAGAACGCCTAGAAGGTGAAATAACCAAAATGCAATCCAGCTTTGGATCAATATGATCCACATGCCCTTCATGTACTTTCTTTTCTACCAAGGCCAATTCTTTCTCAGCTTCAGGTGATAATTCTCTTGGACTATTTAAGTCCTTGTCACCTTCTAAGGTTTTGAACAAATTAGTCAGTTCATCATTTTTTACCCCAACAATTGTTCTTAGATGAGAAATGTCTCCAAATAATCTTTGAAAGTCATTAATAGTCTGTAGTTGATCTCTCCTAATTTGCACCTTTGGGGGTCTAATTTTTTGTAGCTCTATTTTATATCCTAAATAATGAATAGAATCTCCTCTTTGTATCTTTTCTGGAGCAATTTGTAATCCTCAGCAAGGCAAAATTTTCTTTACTTCTTCAAACATTCTTTCTAAAGTATCTGCATTTGAGTCAGCTAGTAAAATATCATCCATATAATGATAAATTATAGATTTAGGAAATTTTTTACGTACCATTTCCAATGGCTGTTGTACAAAATATTGGCACAGAGTTGGGCTATTCAACATTCCCTGTGGGAGGACCCTGCATTTAAATCTTATAACTGGTTGAGAATTATTATAAGTAGGTACTGTGAAAGCAAATCTTTTTTCCCCCCCTGTGGTTCTTTTTTTTTAAATTTTTATTTTTTAAATTACACTCATGATATTCATTAATTACACTCATGATATTGATCACATTTGTGGTATTCATAGATTATATTTGCAGTATTCATGCAATTATATATATATATATATATATATATATATATATATATATATATATATATATATATGGCATCAGAAGGGTAGATTTTTTTCATGAAGACCCATTAGGTCTCTGTCATGTTGAGTTTCAGCAGTAGTCACAGGGCGCGTTCAGTGCTCAGGAATCCAAAGAGGAACCTCATTGTTCTGAGGAAAGACATAATCAGAACCCCGGAGCCACACCAACACTAGATCAGGTCTCCTCCATGTGCTAGTAGAAAGATCCTTCCATCACTCCAGAGGGTGATTTGCAACAGGAGTGCCCCAGTGCTTATCTACATCGGATACTCCAGCAGAATCCACCGACAAACTCCAGCAGAATCCACCGATAAAAATTTAAAATATATAAGCCAGGCAGTGGTGGCGCATGCCTTTAATCCCAGCACTTGGGAGGTAGAGGCAGCCGGATCTCTGTGAGTTCGAGGCCAACCTGGACTACCAAGTGAATTCCAGGAAAGGCACAAAGCTACAAAGAGAAACCCTGTCTTGAAAAACCAAAAAAAAAAAAAAAATTAAAATATATAAAACAGGGGAAAGAATAGAATGTGGAGAGGAATGATGAGTCCCTAGTTCTCCCTTTTTTTACTTTAGTAAAATGTTTGTTTGTTTAATATTTCAAAATTTTCTTTTATTTTTATTTATTGTTTAAAATTAATTATTTTATTTTTCTATTATCAGCTTGATACAGTATGTATCTTAATAGTGAGATGTTTCATTGAGGCTTGCTCAGTAATTGAGTAAAACCGAAATTTATTATAAACCACAGTCGTCCTAGGGACCTCCATGCTATATATATAGCCTTCATGGTTTTGTGGGTTGTAGTCTAGTTGTTCTTTATTTTATATCTAGAATCCACTTATGAGTGAGTACATGTCATGACTGTCTTTCTGGGTTTGGGTTACCTCACTCAGGATGATTTTTTCTAGTTCCATCCATTTGCCTGCAAATTTCATGCTCTTATTGTTTTTCTCTGCTGAGTAGTACTCCATTGTGTATATGTACCACATTTTTTTCATCCATTCTTCAGTTGACGGGCATCTAGGTTGTTTCCAGGTTCTGGCTATCACAAATAGTGCTGCTATGAACATAGTTGAGCATGTATCTTTATGGTATGAATCAGCATTCCTTGGGTATATGCCCAAGAGTGGTATGGCTGGGTCTTGAGGTAGTTCGATTCCTAATTTTCTGAGAAACTGCCATACTGATTTCCAAAGTGGTTGTACAAGCTTGCATTCCCACCAACAGAGGAGGAGTGTTCCCTTTGCTCCACATCCTCTCCAACATTGGTTGTCATTGGTGTTTTTGATCGTAGGTAGCCATTCTGACAGGTGTAAGGTGGTATCTCAGAGTCGTTTTGATTTGTGTTTCTCTGATGATTAAGGATGTTGAGCATTTCTTTAAATGTCTTTCAGCCATTTGTGATTCTTGTTTTGTGAATTCTCTGTTTAGCTCTTTAGCCCATTTTTAATTCGACTGTTTAGTATTTTGATGTCTAGTTTCTTGAGTTCTTTATATACTGTGGAGATCAATCCTCTGTCAGATGTGGGGTTGGTGAAGATCTTTTCCCATTCTGTTGGCTGTCTTTTTGTCTTATTGACTGTGTCTTTCACTTTGCAAAAGCTTCTCAATTTTGAGAGGTCCCATTTATTAATTGTTGTGCTCAGGGTCTGTGCTGTTGGTGTTATATTTAGGAAATGGTCTACGGTGCCAATGCGTTCAAGAGTACTTCCTACTTTCTTTTCTATTAAGTTTAGTGTAACTGGATTTATGTTGAGGTCCTTGATCCACATGGACTTGAGTTTTGTGCATGGTGACAGATATGGATCTATTTGTAATCTTTTACATATTGACATCCAGTTATGCCAGCACCATTTGTTGAAGATACTTTCTTTTTTCCATTGTATATTTTTGGTTCCTTTGTCAAAAACCAGGTGTACATATGTGCATGGATTATTGTCAGGGTCTTCAATTCGATTCCATTGGTCCGTATGTCAGTTTTTATACCAGTACCAAGCTGTTTTTATTCCTATAGCTCTATAATAGAGTTTGAGGTCAGGGATGGTGATGCCTCCTAAGGTTGCTTTATTGTATAGGATTCTTTTAGCTATCCTGGGTCTTTTGTTTTTCCATATGAAGTTGAGTATTTTTCTTTCCAAGTCTGTGAAGAATTGTGTTGGGATTTTGATGGGGATTGCATTGAATCTGTAGATTGGAAAGCAAATCTTTCTCTGTCTTTTTCTTGTAAGGGTATTGAAAAGAAACAGTCTTTTAAATCAATCACTATGAGAGGCCATCCTTTTGGTAACAGAGTAGGCAAAGGAATTCCAGATTGTATAGAGCCCATTGGCTAAATTACTTTGTTAATTGCTCTAAGGTCTGTTACCATTCTCCATTTACCAGATTTCTTTTTAATAACAAATACAGGAGAATTTCAAGGGCTGGTTGATTCTTCAATATGCTGAGCATTTACTGTTCTTCTACTAACTCTTCTAAAGCCTAGAGTTTCTCTGTTGTTAAAGGCTATTGCTGAACTCATACAGGCTTGTCTGTTGACCATTTTAAACATAGAGCTGTTGGTGTTTTTGGAAGATTATCAGTTGTTGTGCCCTGTTCTTGTATGACATGGATGGCTGGTGACCACTCATTAGAATAATATCTTCTAATAGTTCTCTCAGAAACATGTGCTAGTTTATGATTTGTTTCTGAGAGTGGAGGGATGTTAATCCGAGTATTCCATTGTTGTAACAAGTCTCGACCTCACAGGTTCATAGCTATGTTAGCCACATATGGTTTTAATTTTCCTCTCTGTCCTTCTGGACCGATACATTCCAGCCATCTTGCACTCTGTTTCACCTGAGATAATGTCCCAATTCCTAATAGTTGAACATTTACCTTTTGAAGAGGCCAAGTTGGATGCCAAAATTCTGGTGCAATTATGGTAATGTCCGCACCTGTGTCTACCAGACCAGACAACAAAACACCATTTATTTTTATTGTTAGTTTTGGTCTTTGTTCATTAATAGAAGTTTGCCAAAAATTTTTCTTTATGTTTTTTCCTGAATTTCCTATTCTCTCTGTTTTATCATCCTGACCAACATGGTTTATTCCAGTAGGCATTTGGTTATTTAGTTGCTTTGAGTAGGGGTTTCCTCTACAAGTGCAGGAAAGGTTTGAACTGGATTTACTGTGGGGGCCTGCTTGAGGCCCCTCTGGGAGTTTCCCAAAAACTGAGGCAAAGTATTACCCTGTCTATCCCTTGTTGATCTACATTTGTTAGTCCAGTGTTTTCCCTTACCACACCTTCTACATACTCCAGAAGGAAGGGGCATTCTGTTGCCAGTGTTCCTTTAAGAAATATTATTTCTAGGAATGACCTGTTTACAGTCCCTTTTCAAATGTCCTTGCTTTCCACATCCAAAACATCTAACATTCCTCAAACCTTTTGAATTGCTTCTTCTACCCACATATCATCATGGTCATGAGCCTCAACATTAATCGTGTCTATAATCCAATCTTCCAAGGGTGCAGATCTTGCCTTTAATGGCCTGATTATTCTTTTGCATGCTGCATTTGTGTTCTCAAAGGCCAAAGATTCCATTATTATCTGACTAGCCTCTGAATTCGGGACCATTCTCTGTACTGCTGAAGTCAATCTTTGTAAGAAATCTGTGAAAGATTCTTTTGGGCCCTGTATAACCTTTGTAAATGACTCTGTTTTTTCCTGGTTCCTTAACTCTGTCCCAATACATTCAATGCTGCCATTCAATATAGAATTAGGGTTTAGATATCATATAAACATTGTGTTTGTACTGAAGCATATTGGCCTTCTCCAATAAGCTGATCCTGGCAGACTTGTATTCCTTTATTCCTCCATTGTTTTTCTGTATTTTTAGTTTCCTCATTGAACCACATTTTCCACTGGAGATTTTGTTCGGGTTCAAGAACAGCCTGTGCCAGCTCCCCCCAGGTCTGTGATAGAATCCTATTACAAGTTGACCAGGTTTTAACATTTGCTTTACATATGGGAAATGCATGCCATAAGATGCTATTGCCTCCTTAAATCTTTGTAAGTCTAAGATTTCAATTGGAATCCAAGTATTTTGTCCATTCTCTTTACCAGGTAGCTGCTGTATGGCTACCGGATAAATTAAGGGTGACTGTGTGAAAACAGGCTTTCTTTATGTAACCTTGTGATCCAATCTTGAAACAACTTCACTGTTAATTTCTTCTGTCTGTATTTGAATTTCTCTATAATTCATTTTTACAGGTTTAACAGTTATCCTGGCACTTAAATTGACTATCTTTTTAAATAGTATAATGAGGATAAGAAAAGTAATGAACTGAATAATTCAATCAATATTAATCTTCTCATATGGTTGTTCCATTGTCAGAGTGCCTAAAATTTCAAACAAAGCCCAATTTTTTTCCAATGTACACATAAAGCCCATTTTTTAATGTAGAAAAAAATTCTCTTTTAAATAGATATTTTATTTGACTTACCAAGTCTGGGTAGAACAGTAGAAATCCAAGGGAATTTCAAAACAGCCACCTGGTGTCCGAGGTGTGAATCCAGAGAGAGAGAGAGAGAGAGAGAGAGAGAGAGAGAGAGAGAGAGAGAGAGCACGAAAGCGTAGCCACAAGTTCTGACTTGCTTAAATCCAGCCACATTTTTCCCACTTGAGCCAAGTCAAGCCTTGGCTTTACAGGCAGGGGCCCTGTTCAGCAGGGCAGGCCTGAGTTTTTTGTAGCAGCGGCTTTAAGCAAGTAGCTCCACCTGCAGGGCAGTCAGACCTGGGCCTGAGCTAGGGAGCCAGGCCACCCAGGCCGGAAACCAGACCTGCTGCCAAGCCAAGCCAAGCATTTTTTAATGGATTCTTGTCACGTTGGGTGCCAAATGTAGTTGTAACCAACCATCTTATTAAATAAGAAACAGAACCAATGCAAAGAAGAAATCCAAGTTGTCAGAGCTAAGAGCTAAAACCTTACCCTTCTTCCTGCGGTGGTCCTACCTCTCTGAAAGATGGCTACTTCCTGTGTTAAAGTTTTTATATAAAGTTTCTGTTCTGCCTTCTCATTGGTTGTAAATCCAACCACATGACCGCCTTGTCACTGTCCAGGTCTTCTATGGTTGGTATTGAGATTAAAGGCATGTGTATCCAATGCTGTCTGTGTCCCTGAACACACAGAGACTTACCTAGCTCTGCCTACCAAATGCTGGGATTACAAGTGTACGCCACCACCGCCTGGCTTTCCTATGGCTTGCTAATAGCTCTGACCCCTGGGGAACTTTATTTATTAACATACAAACAACATTTTAATACAAATAAAATATCACCATACATAGATGTTCAGAATTGAGATTTTACCTTGATGGATTTTTCCTATGATAAATATATAATGTCCTTCTCAATGACCTGATTAATTTTAGTTTGAAGTCTGTTTTGTTGGATATTAGGAGAGCTATACCAGCTTGCCTGTTAAGTCCATTTGAGTGGAAAATCTTTTCCTAACCTTTTACTCTGAGGTAGTGTCTGTCTTTGAAGTTGAGGTGTGTTTCTTTTATGCAACAAAAGGATGGATCCTGTTTTCATATTCATTCTGTTAGTCTGTGTCTTTTTATAGGTGAATTGAGTCCATTGATATTAAGAGATTATTGACCAGTGATTGTTAATTCCTGTTATTTTTTGGTTTTGGTGGTGGTGATGGTAGTGTATGTGTTTCCCTTCTTTGGGTTTTGCTGTTGTGAGATTATCTATTGCTTATGCTTTTGTGGATGTAACTGAGTTCTTTGTGTTGGAATTTTCATTCTACTACTTTCTGTAGTGCTGCATTTGTGGATAGACATTGTTTAAATCTGGTTTTTCCATGGATTATCTTGTTTCCTGCATCCATGGTGATTGAGAGTTTTGCTGGTTATAGTCATCTAGGCTGTCATTAATTGGCCTCTTTCCTTTGCAGCTCTTAAAATTCTTTCTTTATTCTGTATTTTTAGTTTTTTTATTCTTTGATCCAGCCTATTTGGTGTTCTATAAGTTTCTTGTACCTTTATAGGCATGTTCTTCTTATGTTGGGAAAGTTTTCTTCTCTGATTTTGTTGAATATGTTTTCTCTGCCTTTCAGCTGGGATTCTTCTCCTTCTTCTACTCCTATTATTCTTAGGTTTGTTCTTTCCATGGTGTCTCAGATTTCCTGGATGTTTTGTGTTAGGAATTTTTGGATCTAAAATCTTTAGCTGATGAATCTATTTTCTCTAACATATCTTCAATTCCTGAGATTCTTTCTTCCATCTCTTGCATTCTGTTGGTGATGCATGCATCTGTAGTTTCTGGTTTTTTCCCCATATTTTCCATTTGTAGTGTTTTCTTTATTTTTTTTCTGTTTCTGTTTTTATGTCTTGAAACATTTTCTTCACCTGTTTGGTTGTTTTTTATTTGCTTTCTATAAGGGATTTATTGATTTCTTCCAATTTTTTGTTTTTCTTTTCCTTGACTTCTTTAAGGGAATTTTTATTTCCTCTTTAAGAGCCTCTGTCATTTCATAAAATGAATTTTAATTTTATTTTCTTGTGTTTCAGCTGCATTGGAATGTTCAGGTTTTGCTGTCATAGGATCATTGGTTTCTGGTGCTGCCATATTACTCTTTTGGTTGTTGGATGTTTTCTTACAACTGCATTTACTCATCTTTGCTTCCAGCTGGTGTGGCTTGTGCCTGTGCCTGTTCTTCTATCTGTTGGTGTTTGCGCCTGTGCCTGTATAGTCTGCTGGGGTTACGGAGGAGGCTGGTTATGGGGAGGGTTTTCAGGTGTTTGAGGCTGAGTGGCAGAGTGGGTCTTGGTGTGACAGTACCCATTGGGTTGCAGGGGTAGGGGCACAGCCTGGAAGCAGGTATCTCACCTGTCTGCAGGCTGTTGGGGACTGCAGCAGAGCAGTGGAGTTCCACCATTGGTGGGGGCTGGGTCCACTTCCCTTTCTGGTGCTGGGATGGGAGGAGGAGGAGCACCAAATGTGTGCTAGGGTATTGTTAGGGTCTGGACTTTGGGATAGTCCAGCTGAGAGGCCAGTCATTCACCTGTTTTTCTAACTGGTGTGATTTGCACTTGTGCCTATGTAGTCTGCTGGGGTTGTGGGGGAGGGCTGGCTACAGGGAGGGTTTTCAGGTGCTTGGGGTTGAGTGGCCAGGACAGTATCCAGTGGGTGGCATAGATGGTGGTGCAGCCTGGAGGCAGGTATCTCACCTGTCTGCAGGCTGGTGGGGACTGTCCTATTCAGCTCTTTATTAGACCAATCAGGTGTTTTAGACAGGCACAGTAACACCACTTCACAGAGTTAAACAAATGCAACATAAAAGAATGTATCACATCTTTGCATCATTAAACAAATATTCCACAGAATAAATGAATGTAATACATCTTAAATTAATATTCCATAACATCTTAGTGATCCTTGTGTTTTATTGGAGACTAGAATGTTTCTTATTACCAGTCATTTAATGATAGTGAAACACAGAAGGTCTATGCTGAGAGCTCTTTTTCTGAGATTTGCTATTTTACCTGTCTTTGAAAACTTTAGGAAACATCAGGCATTGAATCTTATCCATTCATTGATTTCTGTTATCCCCATTTGTGCTCATTTTTCAGAGAAACATCGAATATGTGGTAAACACGAGAACATCTTGGATCAAGGCTCAAAGTACATTGTTTATCAGCATGTGAATATCCAACAGAAGTCTTATAATAAGCTCAACAAAATGCTTTACGAATACTCCCAGTGTACACCTTTTAACACATGTGATACTACAGGAAACTGCAACAAGTATGGATGTGGTAATCACAGGGATGCCTCTATTGGATTATCAAACCTAAACAGTCATAAAAGTGGGAATAATGGAGAAGAACCTTGCAAATATAAAGACAATGGGAAATGTTTAAATTTGTATTCAATCATTACTCAAAATCAAAGAATACACAATGGATGGAAAAAACAGAAAAATACAATGTATGATAAATCATTTGACTTTAAACTTAAACTTACTCCGAAACAAGTCCATAGTGGAAAGAAATCACATCAATGCAGGAAATGTGGTAAATGCTTCCAGGCCTACTGCAGCTTCAGGATACATCAGATAACTCATTGTAGAGTGAAACCCTATAAATGTAAACCAAGTGGCAAGTGTTTTAATCAGTTGTATCAAATGAAAAACCATTACAATACCCTTCCTCAAAAGCAACCTTACCAATGTAGTGATTGTGATAAATCCTTTACCAGAGGTTCATGTCTTAGAAATCATCAGAGAATTCATATAGGAAAGAAACCTTACAAATGCAGTGAACTTGAGAAACCTTTTTCAAGTGGTTCATATCTTAAAATACATCAGAGAACTCATACAAGAGAGAAAACTCACAAATGTAATGAATGCGAGAAATCTTTTACACGTGTCTCAAGTCTTAAAATACATCACAGAATTCATACAGGAAAGAACCTTTACCAATGTAGTGAATGTGAGAAATCCTTTCCAAGTGGCTCAGGACTAAGAAAACATCAGAGAATTCATACAGGAGAGAAACCTTACCAATGTAGTGATTGTAAGAAATCCTTTAGCAGAGGTTCAAGTCTTAGAAATCATTGGAGAATTCATACAGGAGAGAAACCTTACAAATGTAATAAATGTGAGAAATCTTTTACATGTGGCTCAAATCTTAGAGTACATCAGAGAATTCATATAGGAGAAAAACCTTACAAATGTAGTCAATGTGGGAAATCCTTTACATGTGGTTCAGCGCTTAGAACACATCAGCTATTTCATACTAGAGAGAAACCTTACAAATGTAGTGAATGTGAAAATCATTTACACGTGGCTCAGATCTTCGAGTACATCAGAGAATTCATACAGGACAAAAGCCTTACAGATGTAGTGAATGTGAGAAATCCTTTGCAACTAACTCAAATCTTAGAACACATCAGAAAATCCACACTGGACAAAAACCTTACAAATGTAGTGAATGTGAGAAATCCTATGTACATGCTGCTCACCTTAGAGTTCATCAGCAAACTCATACAAGAGAGAAACCTTACAAATGTAGCGAATGTGAGAAGTCCTATATAAATGTCTATCATCTTAGAGTTCATCAGCAAACTCATATAGGAGAGAAACCTTACAAATGTAGTGAATGTGAGAAGTCCTATATAAATGTCTATCATCTTAGAGTTCATCAGCAAACTCATACAGGAGAGAAACTTTACAAATGTAGTGAATGTGAGAAGTCCTATATAAATGTCTATCATCTTAGAGTTCATCAGCAAATTCATACAGGAGAGAAGCCTTACAAATGTCATGAATGTGAGAAGTCCTTTACCTATACCTAAACGCTTAGAAAACATCAGAAAATTCATACCCAGGAGAAAAGTTTTAGTTGTAAATAATGTGGTGTATGTTTTATCCTAGCTCTGTCTTACCAAGCAGTGTAAGCTCTATACTAGCAAATCATGAAAACGAGAAACCTGTGAAATCCTTTATGTTATGTTGAAACTTTAGAGAATATCAAGAGTTTACACAGAAGCAAAATTCTGAATGTGACAATGTTGGAAAATTTTCATTAAAACATTTTTTAGAATCATACACTGCATAATTAATGCAAAGTGGAGGAAATTGAAGAATGTACTATTGCTTAGTTGTTTTCTGGAGACTGCAGCAATTCATCCTGAAGGGAAGCTGGTTACACAGTAAGTAAACATCTTTCTATATCTTCAGGAAATTGATGGGATTCATTATGCTTAACTTCATTGAAGGAAATCAGACCAGTTATACTGATTAGAAGAGGCTCTGGCACATTTTGCTTCCAAGAAATAATGCCATCCAACCTGTAGATAGGCCTACAGGTGTGCAGTGTGCTCAGGGTGTCCAGTGTTCATAAGCTATAACATGCTGGGTTGGAGTTTTATGATGGCCACTGTCTGAGCCCCTTTTATTCCTGTAAGCAATTCCTTCCCCCGCATTCCTGTAAGTACTCAAATAAAACTCATTCTTTCTACAAGTTAGACTTCAGTGGCATCCATACTTTCTTTCTTTGTCACTTCTCCTTTTTGTGAGTTGGTGCATATGTCTGTTGCATCTCTTTAGGAAAATTCTATTATACAACATGTGCTGAACCCATTGATTTTTCCTCCAAACTTTTGTATACCAAAAATTGATTTTAAGGAGGAAGTACTTAAATGTTTACAGTTTTGTTAGATTAATGCCTCATTATTAACTAATGTACCTTATAAAGTCCATTCTAGAGAACCCAAAGAATTGCATTGCCTTTGCTAATCCCTTACCTAGTGCTAAAAGTATTGACTTATATGAAAGTGATCCCAGTGGAAACCTCCAGTGTTATAGTAAATATTCATGTATTATCCACCTTCACAATATTGATTCTTGTGTAAAAACCTACAAATACAAGGAATGTGATATGCACGCTCATTTATAACTAGGATATTTCCAAGGGTGTGAAGGAAATTGTTTTATTAGTACTTAGTACTGTTGGAAAAATAATAAGCAGTTATTTTGCTCATATTTCCATATAACATTTCATCATTGGAAACAGATCAGAAAACTTTAGATGATGCAGAGGCCATGAAGGGTTGCTGCTTACTGGATTACTCATCATGGCTTTCTCACTCTACCTTTTATAGGAGCTAGGACAATTAGCTTAGTAATAGCACCACCCACAATGGACTGGGCTTTCCCCATCACCATTTAAGAAAATACAGGCTTGCCCACAGCTAGATCTTATGGAGGCAATTTTTAAATTGAAGATCTCCTCTCAGATGACTTTAGCATGTGTCAAGGTGACATAAAACTATACAGTACATAGTGTTAGTTAATCTGAACCTTGCTGTGTGTGGTGGTGTATTTGTAGGGGAACTGGGTCAGGTTGCAATAACCCCGGAAGAATAAGCTGTAAGTTTTTGTACACACTGTCAACATCCACATATGGACTGGAGGAGGGCTTTGGCTTTTCTTCAAGCCTGGGGAAGGCTTTGCAATTTCCATGGATCTGAGACATTGGTATTTTTGACATGGCTATGCTCATGTCAACAATATGCGTTCAGTCAGAACTTCATCTGCTTCCCACATGGACTCCAAGGGAAGTAAGCTTACCTGGCATTAAAGAAAGGTCAGAATGAATTAGATGTAGTTGCTGGCATTTTAGAAAACTGGTGTTGTTTCCTTTTAAAAAATGCTCTTCTGAAGAGATCTGAGATGAGGGTAGGACCTCCTGATCATTTTCTTCAGTTAGGGAGAGTGACTATATAAATTAAAATTTTTCAAAGGAGCAGAGAATTTTTCCTGCCCTTACTCTGCCTCTGTGCTGAAAGGTTGTACATCAGTGAGGACCCTTAATGGGTCTCTTCTGATATTAATCCATTGAATGCCTTGTCTCATGTATCCCAGCCTGGCTTTTAACTCACTATGTAACCAAGGATGACCATGAATTCCTGATTCTGCTTTTACTTCCCACCTGCTGGTATTATAGGTGTGAACCACCTCATCTGACTTATTTAATACTGGGGATCAAATGCAAGGCTTTCTGCATCCTAAGTAAGCATTCTACCAACTGAGATATATCTTTGGTTTCTCTCTCCTGAAATACAGCATCTGTATATCATTCAGCATGTATGTGTGTGTTCTAGTTTCATTCTGTTGTTCTGACAAACACTCTGACCAAAAGCAACCTAGGGATGGAAGGGTTTATTTTGGCTTACAAATTCAGGTTACAGTTCATCGTTGAAGGAAGTTAGGTCAGGAACTCTGGTAGAAACTAGATGCAAAGACCAAGCAAGAAGATTGTTTACTCTTTAATCACCCATAGGCCCATGCTTAGATAGATAGCCTTTTTTTAAAATGCAGCCTAGGCTCACTTATGCATCAATATATAATCAAGATGATCATCCACAGATTGGCTTGTGGGAAATTATTTTGAAAGTGTTCTGGGTAAACCTAATGACCCAGAACTCATGCTGCAGATACTCTGAATGCCCCATGCCTATAACCTAGAATTCACTGTGAATATACTGTGTGGGACTCAAACCACTAAACCATCATTCATGCTGTATGTACTCTGATTGGCTCATGACTATAATCCAGAATTCATGGTGCATGTACTGTGGTTTGCTCTTGAATATAATGCAGCACTCATGGTATATTTATTTTTGGGGATTACACATCTATACCACCACCCAGTATGTAGATATTGTAGAAAGCTCATTCTTATAACTCAGCAGTCATCATGAATATACTATGAGAGACTCAAGAATTCATGGTTCATGAAATGTGGGAGGCTTACACCAGTAATCCAGGACTCATGCTACATGTACTGTAGGAGACTCATGTCTATAACTCAGCATTCATAATATATGTGGTGAGTCCATGGCTGTAATCCTATAGTCATGGTTCATACACTGCAGGCTTCATACTGCACACATGTTACATGTGTTGTGGATGTCTCATGCCTATATTCCAGCATTCATGGTGCATGTACTATGGGAGACTGAAAGGAGTATCTTTGCTAACATGGTGCTTGTACTGTGGGAGGATTATGCCTGCAATCTAGCATTCATTGTAAATGTGCTGTGGGATACTGAATCTAGCAACCCAGCATTCATGGTCAATGTACTGAGTTTGGGTCATGGATGTAAAATAGCACTCATGGTGTATGTACTCTAGGAGGCTAATGCATGTAACCCAGAATTCATGCTGTATGTACTGTGGGGTCGCATAGCTGTAACCCATCACTCATGGTGCATGTACTGTGTGCGTCTTCCATCTATAACTTAGCACTCATTGCTGTGGGATGTTCTGTATGTCCTGTGGGAGCCCTTCTTGGGTTCTTTGTTGGCGTTACCCAGCAGGTCCATATAGAGGATGATTAGGACCATGGGCCTGAGTGCAGGTGTTTGAGATGGTCTGCACTTGGCTGTGCTGGGGGATGGTCTGTATGTCAAGTTGTTCTGATTGGTTAATAAATAAAACCTGATCGGCCGTGGCTAGGCAGGAAAGATAGGCGGGTCTAGCAGAGAGGAGAAATAAAAAGGGACAGGAAGGCAGAGGGAGCTGCTGCAGCCGCTGCCATGACCAGAGACACTGCAGCTGCCGCCATGACAAGAAGCATGTGAAGGTGCCAGTAAGCCACCAGCCACGTGGCGAGGCATAGATAAAAAGAAATGGTTAATTTAAGGTAAAGGAACAGTTAGCAAGAAGCCTGCCACGGCCATACAGTTTGAAAGCAATATAAGTGTCTGTGTTTACTTGGTTGGGTCTGAGCGGCTGTGGGACTGGCGGGTGGCAGAGATTTGTCCTGACAGTGGGCAAGGCAGAAAAACTCTCTAGCTACAAATGGCACCCAACGTGGGGCAAGAGTTTCCACCGAAAACCTGAGAAAAGATTCTAAAACGGAGCTAAAAACAGCTTCCTAATTGTCTCTCTCAAATGAGCAGCAGTGGGGCTAAAGAAAAAAAGGGCTAAAGAAAAAAAGGGAAGAAAAAAAGAGGGACTAAAGAAAAAGGACAAATGAACAGGGATAAAGGCCGGTGTTAAAAAAGAAAAAAAAAATACTAAAGACAAAGTCCCTTAACCAAGAGGTGCTCCAATAAAGTGTGATCTGAGAAGAATCCTCGCGTGGTGGTAAAGAGGATTCAGAACTCAACACATGGAGCGGTGATGTCTTTAAGTTCTCCAGGAACGGTGACATCGGTAAACGCCCCACAGTTCCTAATTCTCTCTCTCAAATGAGCGGCAGCCGCCGGTTTGAGTTACTGGCGGGTTCCTAGTGTGTGTGCTCCACCTGCAGTATGGCGGGAATGAGGCCTCTGCAAATGGCACATTAAGTTGCATGGTGGATTTGGCCTTTGCTAGTACAAGGCAAAAAGGGTTTCTGGGCTACACGGTGCTGGGATAAAAGCACAGACCCACGATGGCTCCCAGAGCTGGTGGTAAACGGACCACCGCCATGTTGGGAAGCTGAGGTGGGCGGAGCCAGCAGCCACAGAGCTGTTTCAGGCTTAGAAGACTACAGTTTAAAGCAATAAGTTTGCAATAAGACAGATTCAGATGGAACAAGACTTTAAATGCTTTACAATGTGTGTAAAAACGTACATAGGCTTGGAAGAGAGAGGAAAAGGAACATAGACAGTTATATAAAGAAATAGAAAGTTTAAAAAAAATAAAGTCTTTAAAGAGAAAGTAAAAGTAATATAAAAAATAAGCCATGTAAAGATGGATATCACACAGAGAGTTTGGATTATATTGTCTTTGGGATTTTTAACTGCAGAAAAACATTTGATCGTAAAAGATGTTGAGTTAAACCAATATGTATATATTAAAGATATCTTGACTTTAAAATTTGGATATAAGGATGTGTTACTTTGGAAAGGAGACTCTGCTTTTGTCTCTACAGAAAGCCAGAGGCTATGGATTTGTTCCAGATTAAGATACATCAGGTTTGACCAGCCAAGACCACCTGAAAGGTCTCTGATGACACCATGGCCCAGATGATTCAACATCCAGAATTGTTTCAAGGCAACTGGCTCAGACGATACAGCCTCACGGACTACTCCATGATCCTAAAATTTTCTTTGCATCCCCATAAGATACAGCGCCCCCCTCCAGCAGGAAGTAGTTAAGAGTAGCTACGCCCAAATTCCCAAATATACCAAGCTGGCTTTGGAGATGTGTAAAAGTTAAAACCTTTTTTTAAAAAAAAGAAAAGGGGAAGTGCTGTGGGATGTTCTGTATGTCCTGTGGGAGCCCTTCTTGGGTTCTTTGTGGCGTTACCCAGCAGGTCCGTATAGAGGATGATTAGGACCATGGGCCTGAGTGCAGGTGTTTGAGATGGTCTGCACTTGGCTGTGCTGGGGGATGGTCTGTATGTCAAGTTGTTCTGATTGGTTAATAAATAAAACCTGATCGGCCGTGGCTAGGCAGGAAAGATAGGTGGGTCTAGCAGAGAGGAGAAATAAAAAGGGACAGGAAGGCAGAGGGAGCTGCTGCAGCCACCGCCATGACCAGAGACACTGCAGCTGCCGCCATGACAAGAAGCATGTGAAGGTGCCGGTAAGCCACCAGCCACGTGGCGAGGCATAGATAAAAAGAAATGGTTAATTTAAGGTAAAGGAACAGTTAGCAAGAAGCCTGCCACGACCATACAGTTTGAAAGCAATATAAGTGTCTGTGTTTACTTGGTTGGGTCTGAGCGGCTGTGGGACTGGTGGGTGGCAGAGATTTGTCCTGACAGTGGGCAAGGCAGAAAAACTCTCTAGCTACAACTCATTGTGAATTTACTGTGTGAGACTCAACCCAGTAACCCAGAACTCATGTTGCATGTAGTATGGTTGCTTCATAACAATAAGCTAGAATTCATTCTGAAGGTAATGTGGGGACTTAAACCACTAACCCAACATCCATGCAGTATATATTCTGGGTGGGTTCATGGCTGTAACCCAACATTCATGGTGCACATACTATGGTTTGATCATGGATGTATTGCAGCACTTTTGGTGCATGTACTGTTGTAGGCTGACACATATGTATTGAATGCCAATAACCCAGCATTCATTGTGAATGTGCTGTGGTAGATTCAAACCACTAACTCAGCACTCCATGTGAATATACTGTGGAGGGCTTATGGTTGTAATTAAGCTCTTGTAGTGCATGTACTGTGGGAAGCTGCTACAAGGATCCCACCACTCATGGTAATGAGCATGTTATGTGGGTAGTTGCCTGTAAAGTTGCACTTATGTTACATGGGCAGTGTAACCCAGATATCATTGCAAATGTGCTTTGTGTGACACCAGTAACCCAGCACTCATGGTACATAGACTGGGAGGTTCATGCCTATATCCCGGGATTCATGGTGAAAGTACAGTGATAGGCTCATGGGTGTAACATAGCTCTTATATTGCATATATTGTGGCATGCTGACGTGTATCCAACCAATCACGGTGCATGTACTGTCTTGGACCCCTGTCTACAATCCTATATTCACAGTGCCTGAACATTGGAAGACATACTAAAACCATCACTCGTATTCCATGTCTGTGTGAATACTGACATCTGTACAACAGCACTTGTTGGGCATGTGCAGTGCCTATAACAGAGCACTCACTGTGAATGTACTGTGCAAAACTTAAACCAGTAACCCAGAACTCATTTTACATGTACTGAGGGAGGCTCATGCCTATAACTTTGCATTCATGATGCATTACTATGATGAGCCAGGGCTCAAATCAAGCACTCATGATGCATGTACAGTGGCAGAAAGTACCTCTATCTCAACAATCATGGTGCATGGACTGTGGGAGGCTCCTGCCTATAAATAAGCACTCATGAATGTACTGTACAAGACTAAAAACAGTAAATAGGAACTCCTGGTGCATGAGCTGTGGTTGGAACATTCCTAAAGTACAGTGTTCATGTTGCATGTAATGTGGTGAGATCATGGCTGAAAACCATTATTCATGGTGTATGTAATGTGGAAAGTTGACATCTTGGTATCAGCACTCATGGTACATTGTCTGGGTAAAGCCCTTGCCTAAATTCCAGTGCCCCGCCTGCAGGGCTACAACGGGTTCTTGACCATCCTAAGGAGGGAATGTAGGGACAGGAGATACAAAGGAAAACACACCAAGTCTAGATTCTGATCAAGGTGCAACTTTATTTCCTTTCACAAGGGTTTATATGGTTCCTGCAGGGTGGGGGGAGCAAGAAGCTGTCATCTGCATAAGGTGGGGCAAGCTAACAGGATGTTTGTATAGGATGTTTACAGGGTGAGAGGGTCAAGGGCTCTGACTCAATGTCCTGTTGCTAGGCAACCTGACTGTAAGCTGATCTAGTTCCCTGTCTTATTGGGGGGTCTGTATTTTTCCATTAACTAGAGATTCTGTCCTTGTCCCTGACATCCCAGCATTCATGATGCATGTACTCTTGGTGGGTTCATTGCAGCTACCCAATCATGGTGCATGTAATGTGGAAGGTTGTGATTTATATGCCAGCACTAATGATGCATATACTGTGGGGGGATACTCAGGCTTATAATCTTGGATCCATGGTCCATTTATTGTGGGAGGCTTAGGCCTACAACCCAGCCATCAATGTGAATGTACTCTTCAAGATTCTACCCAGTATTCCAGAACTGATGCTGCATGTACTCTGGGCAGCTAGTGCCAATAACTCAGCATTGTTTGTGAATGTATTGGATGAGAGTCAAGTGACAACTCAGCATTCAAGGTTGAATATGCATTACTATGACCTAGGGCTTACACATTGGGGAGGCTGACATGAGTGATGTATCCCACCACTCATGGTGCATGGACTGTGGTGTTTTCATGTCTTTAAAACCACATTCACATACATGGATCTGAGGAGGTTCAGACTACAACCTAGCTATCACTGTGAATGTACTGTGCAAGACACAAACCAGTAACCCAGCATTTATGGTGCATGCACTGTGTTGGCCTCATACCAATAGTCCATCTCTCATAATGCATGTTTTGAGGAAGACTGCGCTGCATGTATCCAACCAGTCACAGTGCAAATACATTGATGGGCTCATGCTTGTAATCCCACCTTCTTGGTGCCTCAACTGTGGTATGCTCATGCTCATAACCATTTAATCATGGTGATTATTATGTGGGAATTCTGACACCTATATTCTATCATTCCTTGTGTCTATAATATGAGAGCTTATGCCTATAACCCAGCATTCCTTGTAATTATTCTCTGTGAGACTTAAACCAGTAACTCACCACTTATTTTGCCTGTACTGATGGAGGCTGACATGAGAGGTGTATCCTACCACTCATTGTGTGTGTCCTGTGATGTATTCATGCCTATAAAACTGCATTCATGGTGCATGTGCTGAGATGGCCCAGAGTTCAAACAAAGCAACTAGCATTCATGAAGAGTGGCAGTGAGATACCTCTCCCAGCACTCATGCATCGTGCATGGCCTGTGGGAGATTCAACCCTATATCCCAGCACTTATTGTGAATGTACATAGGAGAATCAAACCAGTAACCAGGAACTCACCTTTCATATACTGTGGGTGGTGTATGGCCATAACTCAATATTCATGTTGCATTTACTGTTGTGGTACGATGGCTGAAAATCAGCACTCATAGTGTGTGTATTGTGGGAAGTTGACATCTATAACCCAAAACACATGGTGTGTGTGCTGGGAAACACACATGCCTATATCGCAGAATGCACAGTGCTTGTCCTAGAGTAGGTTTATTGCTGCAACACAGCACTCACAGTGCACATATTTGGGGAGGCTTAAGCCTATAATCCCAAACTCAATGTGAATGTACTATGTGAGACTCAACCCAGTAACCCAAAACTCTTGCTGTATGTACTGTGGGTGGCTAATGCTTACAGCCTGGTAATCACTTTGGATGAACCTAGGAAGAGTGAAAGAACTAACCAAGCATTTAAGGTGAATGTACTATGGAGAGCCCATGGCTGTAACCCAGCTCAAATGGTGCATTACTGTGGGAGGCTGACATGGATATCGCACCACTTGTGGTGCATGTACGGAGAAGGATTTACATACCTGTCAACCCAAATTCATTGTTCATGGATTGTGGCAGGCTCAGGCTATAACTCAGATATCACTGTGAGAGATACAAACCAGTAACCTAGCACTCATGGTGCATTTACTGTGGTATGCTCATGCCTATAATCTATGACTCATATTGAAAGTAAGACTCAAGCACTCATGGTTTATATGCAGGGGGAACTGAAACCATTATCCGATTACTCAATGTGAATAAGGTTTTTTTTTTTCAGTTCAGAAATCTACGTTGCATTTGTTTCCTCCTTTTTATGTAATATTAAATTATTCTTACTGACTTATTTGCTTATGAAATGCAAAGTTATATGTTGTTTTACTAGAATTGATTCTGATTTACTGATTGTAATAATAATTCACTGGGTAAGTGGAAATTATAGAAAATTGATGACCCTGCAAAATATTATATTGATGAATAGAGCCAAGAATCAGAAAAACAAATGCTGCATATTCTCTCGTACGTGAATGTTATCTTTGGATTTTGTCTCTGTACATCAATGTATGAGGGGGAGGGCAGATGACAGGGAACCTTAAAGGTGCTCATGAGTGAGAAATATTTTCCGTTATTACAGCAGAAATTTAACCTATAATTAAAACTCACTTACTAGATTATGTTTCACATAAAACCCAAAACATCTGCATCAATAGGTTAGTAGCTTACATTTTATGCAAAATTTCAAAATTCCTGGTTGTGTTCTCTTAGAATTTATATGTAAATTTCTTCCATATGAACTTTTTCTTCTACTTTTTAATGTTATTATATATATATTGTGATATTCTATGAGGAAAAACTTGAACATTTCTACATGTTTCTACTGAGTTTCAATTTTAATTTAATATTAGAATTAATTACTTTAGAATATACTCCAACATATTTTGATTATATACATCTTCCCAGATCTATCCTCAAAATCCAAATACCCCCAGTACTTTATTCTTTGCTTTTTAAATAATAAAACATTTCAGGTTTGCATTACCCATCTACTTATGAATGTGAGGTCATCACTGGAATATTACCCACTAACCAGTGACCCCATTCTTGAAGAAAATGGACTCTTCTTACACAGGAAACATCTGCAGTCATGTTAGTTATGGAAGCTCATGGGCCGCTCTCATCTCCCTTTGTAATAATGGAATTTGATTGAACTTCTTCAGGTTTTTGCAGGCAAACATGGCTGGTCTGAGGTCATGAGTACAGCAGTCTACTTTTGTCCAGAAGATACTGTTTTAGTCAGGTATTCCCTGATGCCAGACTCTGCCATTCTCTGCCATGGTGGTCTGTGAACTTTCCTGTCGGGTCATACACATGCCCCATTTATGGCTAAGCATTTTACTGACACCTTTTCTCTGCACTTTGATGAGTTTTGAGTTTCTGTGTTAACCACTCTCAGTGCACAAAAAAAAATTCTCTGATTAGATCTGAGAGCTGCCCTAGTCTCTGGATATAGATATAGATACATGAATTTATAGGGCTGTCTGTCTTATCTGATTAGTAAGAGGAGGTTCATATTTGAGACTTCTGATCAGATAGCATTAGCAGGAATGTGTTGCTGCCTCGGGAGAAAGCCTCAAATCAAACATTTGTGTCACTTCTGCACACTCAGGCATCTCCTACTTTGCCAGTTGTTATCATAGCTACTTTATTGACTATTCTTTTTATTTTGATCTTGATGACTCTCATATTCCATTTACCATTACATAAAGTTAAGGCTTTAATAAAATTTGAAAATATAAAACTAAAATAAAATGCCACAAGCTCTCAACTATGTGTGACCATCAGGATACATCCACCTCTCCATGCTAAAATGTTCACTCTCTTGATCTCTCTGAAGTCTTCTGCATATAACCACAGTTCCTATGAGTTCATGTGTACAACAACCATGCGATATCCAGAGGCCTATCCAGTTTGTCACTGTATACTGATAAATTAACCCTGGTTTAAGCATATATATGGTCAAACATAGAACACTTTATACTGTCTGAGATGGTTTTCAAGAACCAATTTCAGACTTGAAACTGGTAGGCAAGAGCACATAGGCAAACAATTGTATTGAAGGAATTAGTTGGCTCATTATAAACTGAAACAGGGCATATGTTTATTAAAATGTATCCACACATCTATATAGTTAGACCTTTGTTCCAGTATGACTGTATCAAAGAAACAAAAGATGGTGTCTTCTTACACAATATATAGCAGTTTCCATAGTTCTTGAACATGTAGTTTCAAAAATCAAGGATTCACTAGATACTTTATATGTTGAAACAGATGAAGAATGGATTCTCTCTTGGAATCTACATCTACGCACTGTTAGGGAAAGTTTGGCCATTTCACTTCAGCACTGTTCTCCGTATCTTAGTAGTGACATGGGCTGTTCTTTGTCATACAGAATTCCAGTAATTTGAGGCCCAATGACAATGAATTTATTCTTTTTTGATTACTTGTAAAACAATGAATTATCAGCTAACATAGTTTAGATTGTTAATAAATTGTGTAGGGAAACACAATTCAAGAGGTAATATAATTATCCTTTAGATATCTATATTATTCCTTTAGATATCTGAAACTAGATGCAGGGTAGGCATTAATAAAAAGTTTTTTTAAGAGAATGGACCCTTTGACCATCTGTACAAAATGATTTATATTGAAACATGTAGTGCTTTCTAGTAGTGGTATAATATATTCATTTTATTGCTTGCATTGGTTAGTTAACCAGGAGAAATAAGTTAACAACATATCATAGGACAAATATAAAATTATGATAATATATAAAAATGTATTTTCAGATGAAATCTCTCAAACTCCTATAATTTCTACTTACAACCATTTATATATGTAGAATATGTACATTTCAAATGTTCACTATTAGTGTGAGACTAGTGGATCTCTAGTGAGAAAAAAATAAGCTTTTAGCAAGGCAACTGAACTTTCAGGACAGTAAGATTATTAATATATATATATATATATATGTATATATATATATTTGTATATATATCAGAATAAATATATAAATGGAGCCACCAATAGTAACCATGTACCCATACTAATATGGCACTTATTTTCCACCTTCTACTAACACATTACACTACAGGACACAGGGCACAATGTACTGATCCACCACTATTAAGTGAGAGCCATATTTACACAATGATTCACAGTCTAAGTTGCATAGAGCTTTCATTATTTAAATATTTCATTATTTAAACTGTCATGGTTACAATGTCATGCATCCTTGTGGTTTTGGAAACACAGACTTCATTCTGACACTTTTGCTCATTGATTTGGGGAAGTGAACATAGAGATTCTTCTTAGCTATATCATTAATAAACATTGCTATGTCCTCTAAAAGGATAAGTAATGGATGGATCAAATGCTCTTGATACAGTTGGTATTATGACTATATATTGAGACCGATAAAGCATATGTAAAAGAATAATGGAAAAGGTCAAAGTTCAGATGCAAACATGAATCTAATTTATGCACTAAGATAAACTTATTCTCTTGTAATAAATTAATTTAACAGGATCACAGATTTTACCATAAATTACAATATTTATAGACTAAGGCAGGGACATAATGTTGGTTACAAAGACATGCATGGATACAAAACGGAATATTCTGTGACTCCTGCAGACTCAGAAAGGAAACCTAAGATCATTAATAGTTATCTATTATAGAGCAAGTGTTCTGCTATTGTTACTTGGCCATGTCTCACATAGGACTTCTCTGGCCCTTTCCCTCTTTCCCTGTGGCATCCTCTGGTGAAACCTGTGTGCATCATCCTCACTGACTTTAACATGAGCAATTTCTTGGTTCAAAATTGTGACCAAATCAACTAAGAAGACATCATACCTCAGGATTGGCTATCTGTGGTCTTGGATGAAACCATGTTGCTGTGAAGATGTACAAACTTATTTTTTCAGCTTGTATTTTATTCCAAGTGAAGAGTCTCAGACACAGAGCCTACAGGAATGAAATATTGAAAAAAAATCCACAGGGGTATGAAGTATTTGGTCAGGAAAATTAGAGGTTACTCCAGTGACAACTGTAGTCATCAAAAAAATTAAAAATAGATAGGCCCACATGTGAGCTTTGTGTACAGTCTTGAAAATGTGGAATCCACCTTCACTACACTCATAGCTTCACAGACCTTCTGTCAATATGATTTTCACTTGTCATTTTATCTGGAATGGAATTTCAGATTCCATTTCTATTCTGCTCCCAGGAGAGCACTGAGTGCTTAGAATGGATTACCACTTATACTAGGAAGGCAATGTGGTGGTTGTTGGGTTTTCCCTGCTTATACCCAAGGCTTGAAAGGGAAAAATCAGTAGCCCTCTTGAGAGGCACTAACCCCCCTCTAAAGGTATTTGCTGACTGCTGCAGGCCACAGGAATGTATCATAAGAACTCAGCTGGTTATGGCAAAGTCACTAACTGGAGGGATCGAGGATTTCCTCCAGAGTAAGCCAAATTCCAAGGAGCTTTTAGTGTTACTTGGCTTGCTATATATCAGCTGTCTTCTGTTATGAAAATCATGTATGACTTCGTAGTTTTCCCAATTGACTTTTCCCTAAGAAGGGCTAACAGTGTGGACTGATCACTCTCTAGACATACACATTCCAGGTATTTGGAGAACAGCCTCAGGAAAGGCTTTCTCTGCAATCAGTTATTTCCCTTAGCCACTTTCAAGGACTAGCAGTAGTAACAGTCCACATGAAAGTCTCCTGATTCAAGGTAAATTCCACAAGGAGACACCGTCTAGGTCAGGTGGACTTTAAGTAATAGCTTTTCACAATTTAGCTCAGACCCTCCTTTCTTACAGCCTTACTAACTTTATAGACCTTTAACTCCTTACCTAACCACTTCTAGGAATATTTAGATAACTTTCTGTGCTGACAGCTATGCTCAGCCAGAACCCCAGTTCAAGCCTCCCTGTAATTATCGTCATTGGCAGCATCCAGCTAGGTCCATCCCCAGATGGAGGAAAGTACCTTATCAGAGATACCTCTGTACTCTCTAAGAACAGACTTAAGCATTCAGGCTACCTGTCTGAGAAGGCCTGGCGAATGTGCCAATTAAGCTTTACTTCCTCCTTTCCCAAACCTTACCTGTTCCAGATCTCCCTTTAGCTATCACCAGAGGCATCTACCTGTACACAGTTTGCCTAGCGACTGAGCACACTTTCCCCCACCCTGCAGAAAAATGGCAGATAGCTTGGACAGATAGGAGCCACAGGAAAAAAGAAGACAGTTTTATTTTCCCATTGACCTAGCAACTTATAGATTCTTAACATTTTCTACCAATCATGTTTCAGATCATAGCTGAGCACATAAGAGCCCTCTTCTTAGATATTACCCAAATTTAGCCTTTAGTTAATTCATTTTCCCATTGGTCACTTCCCTTTGGGGTTGCAAATGATAATTAATGGTTATTGCCTCTCTATGTGATTCTTATCACCCCTCCATTTGACCCTGGAAGCCTGGCTTTGCATTGCTAAGGGAATACTGCTTGCAAATGTATATATACCAGGACTTCTAGGGCACATGGAGGATGGAGAAAAGAGAATGGAAGAACTATATGGGTAAGACCTTGAGAGGAACAAACTGACATGGAGAAGGACTAGATTGAAGGGCTACAAGAGAGTACTAGAGGAATGAGATGGAAGATGAGGAAAAGCTAGATGGGGAAGTACTAGCTGGGTAAGAACAAGATAAAAAGGACCTAGTTGAGGCAGAATTAAGATGAGAAAATTAAGATAGAAGTTAGAATGAGTAATAGATACGGAAATCAGGCAAGAAAGGAGCTAGGCACGAGAACAGAACTGAAGCTGTGTAAATAGGATGTTATGCCAGAGGAATTAAAGCAAGTGGACTATAGAGCTCGGTGTTCTGAGATTCTATTTCCTGAAAATAGTCCTCGCCATTAGTAGTTCTCTCTCCTGAGCCCCTGGGATGTATAATATTAAGGCTGGTCCCCCGCTAATATTATACAAGAACTGACCAGCAGTTTTAGAGCTGACTGGAGATTGAACTGGTGGGAAAATAAGACTGGAACAATAAATCTAAATGTATATATCCTGGGCTTAGCAAAAACAGGACATAGGGAGTAAAAATTTTATGTCTCTCTATATGGTGATATTTTATTTTCTACTAAGATGTTATTTGTATATTAATAAATAAAGTTGCCTGGGGGTCAGAGCTATTAGCAAGCCATAGGAAGCTGGGCAGTGGTGGTGCACGTCTTTAATCCCAGCACTTGGTAGGCAGAGCTAGGTGGATCTCTGTGTGTTCAAGGATACAGCCAGTATTAGATACACATGCCTTTAATCTCAATACCAATCATAGAAAACCTGGAGGTCTGTACACACAGTCAGTGACAAGGCTGTCATGTGGTTGGGTTTACAACCAATGAGAAGGCAGAACCAAAAGTCTTTATAAAGACTTTAACATAGGAAGTAGCCCTCTTTTGGAGAGGTAGGACCACCGCAGGAGGAAGGGTAAGGTTTTAGCTCTTAGCTCTGACCTCTTGACTTTCTTCTTTGCATTGGTTCTGTGTTTCTTATTTAATAAGACGGTTGGTTACAACTACATCTCTAGATACCCTGCATCCTGTTAGCCATCAGTAACCTCATGCTTATAGTTAAGGCAATAGCTTCAAAGAACTACCTCACCCCTAGCCCTCTCATCCAATCCTGAGATATGTAACCCTCCGCACATAAACCTTTCCTATATAAACCCCTTGAAGTGAGTGCTTGGCACCATTCTCCTCCACCTGCTGTGTCGAGTATTGGACATGGACCAAGCCTGGGCTTGCTTTGCTGTTAATAAACCCCTGTGTGCTTGCATCAGATATTGGCTCTGTGGTGGTCTTGCTTGGGGGTCTTGAGACATGGGAAGAACAGGCTTGTGGTACTAATAGTGTAGATTCTGAGAAATTTCTTGCTCAGTTCTGGATAAAAGATGCCACAGTATATCCATTGCTCTATATTGGAGCCCATATAGAGGAAATAGGAATAATGTGGGAAAAGAATGAGATACCAGGGTCTTCCTTTCTGGGAGCATATGAAAAGAACAGGTCCTTACCATAAAGCTAAGGAACAGAAAAATGCTATAGTCAGCTTGTTAAATGCTTATTATGAGATATTTTGTAAAGCTTGCATTTGAGAAAACATCAAATGATTCTACATGTAACTTGGTTAAGGTAAAAATAATTTCAGATGGTTTAACATATTGTAATTGCATGAGCAGCCAGCTTTGACACAGACCATAAACTTAGAGAGTCTATGCTTTGCATACCCTGAGAAATATATAATTTACTGATTTGACAGATGCTGTCCTAAGACGCTGTTTTAGAGAAGACTGTTTTGCACTTTGCTTTTTCACCCTGAACATTTAACAAGGAAGTGAAAAAGGGATCCAGGGCTCTGATGGCTGCCAAATGACTTTATTGCATACTGTAGTCAGTATGCTATATAAATAAAGAGCCTCTCTGGTTGGAAGAGAGCTCTGCTGAACCCTCAGATGTACGTCCATCCCTTTCTTCCCCTCTGGACTTCACACCTCCTCTTTGGGACCCGAACCCTGCTAAAACTGGACTTCAGC
This sequence comes from Peromyscus leucopus, assembly GCF_004664715.2. NCBI lineage: Eukaryota > Metazoa > Chordata > Mammalia > Rodentia > Cricetidae > Peromyscus > Peromyscus leucopus. The sequence goes on from NC_051081.1 coordinate 6,585,047, forward strand.
ATCAACTCATTTTCCTAAGTTTCAGTTTTTCTGTGGCCTGACTACTTTTTCCAACAGCAGATGATTGGTAAGTCACCCATTCTGGGTGTCCTAAACAGTCCCCAGGTTACTGGGTAAATATCAGGGACCATATATGGGGGTCCAGCCCTTCGATAGCCCTCTCCCAGGGCCTGGGAAGGATCCATGACCAGCTGATAATCTAACCTTTGATGATATTAAATGACTCTATGTACATGAAACTCTTTAGTTCATATGCTTTGTTTTTCTGAGTCAGTTCTCTCTCTACATAGCTTCTTTTCTGTTCTTATACTTAGCTCTTCTCTGTCCCTTCTCCTGTCCTCTCATAACTCTAACCCTTTTCCATCTCCATCCTCATCTTCATCCTCATTCTTCTCCATCTTGGTTCCTTCTCCTCTCTTCCCCAGAACTGGTCTCAGCTCTACCCAAAGCCTGACTCATATAATACCAAGCAAAAGCTTCCAAGGTCCCTATAAGAACAGTGATAGTCAGTTTCATTTGCAACCCAAAAGGGGAGTGAATAGAGGAGGTGGGGGTCAGATAAGGCCTGGAATGAGTCAGAAAGGGAATTTATGTGCTCAAAATATATTCTTATAAGTGGTTGGTCTAGCCCCCAAGGTACTGGTCTAGGCCCTCTGGATAAGTGAGACAGTTGTTTAGCTTGAACTGTTTAGGGGACCCCCAGGCAATGGGATTGGGACCTGTTCCTAGTGCATGAGCTGGCTTTTTGGAGCCTAGTGTATATGGTGAGACACTTTGTACAGCCTTGGTACAGGGAGGAGGGGCTTTGACCTGCTTCAACTGAATGTATCAGACTTTGCTGACTCCCCATGGGAGACCTTGCCTTGGAGGAGGTGGGAATGGATGTGTGTGTTGGAAATCTGTGGTTGGTATGTAAAATGAATAGAAAATTTCTTAATAAAAAAGAAAGATCAGACCCTAACTAAACCCCAGGACTCATTTTGTGTCCCTCCTTCTCCCATCTCAGCATTGGCAAGGCAGCTGGACCCTGCCCTCACCTCTGGTGGAGTTTCTCTGCTCTGCTGCATCCTCACCAGCCTGCAGGTAGGTGAGATACCTGTCTTCAGGCTATGTCCCTACCTCAGCCACCCACTGGACACTGTCCCACCAACACCCACTCTGCTGCCCAATCCCTAGGACCAGAACACCCTTCCAATGGCCAGTGCTCCCCAACAAACACAGCAGACTACATAGGAACAGGTGCAAACCACACCAGCTGGAAAAACAGTGGACTACACAGGCTCAGGTTCAGAACACAAAGGCTGGAGGAACAGGCACAGGCACAAATCACACCAATGGAAGAAAAGATGAGTAAATGCTGCTGTAAGAATACATTTGACAACTGACAGAGCAGTATTGCACCACCAGAACCCAATGATCAAAAACAGCAAAACCTGAACATCGCCATGCAGATGAAACAGAAGAAAATGAACTTAAAAATTACTTTGTGAAGATGATAGAAGCTCTTAAAGAGGAAATGAAAAATTTCCTTAAAGAAGTTAAGGAAAAGAAAAACAAAAAATTTTAAGAAACCTATAAATCCCTTAAAGAAAGCCATGAAAAAAAAAACAATCAAACAAGTAAAGGAAACAGTTCAAGAACCTGGGGCCTATGCAGGGATACTTTGTTCAGCCTGGGTGAAGGGAGGAGGGAACTGGGCCTGCCTCGACTGAATCTACCAGGCTAGCTGAATCCCCAGGGGAGTCTTTGCCCTGGAGGAGCTGGGAATGGGGGTGGGCTGGGGGAGGGTGGAGAGGGGACAGGAGGAGGGAGGACAGGGGAATCTGTGGCTGATATGTAAAATTAAATTAAATTATAAAATAAAAAATTTAAAAAAAGACTTGAAAACTGAAATAGAAACAATAAAAAAAACACAAAGCGCAGGAGTGCTTGATATGGAAAATCTGAGTAAATGAACAGGAGCTACAGATGCAAACATAACCAGCAGAATACAAGAGATGGAAGAGAGAATCTCAGGCATTGAAAATAAAATAGTAGAAAGAGATTCATCAGTCAAAGAAAATGTTAAATCCAGTAAATTTCTGTCACAAAATATCTAGGAAATCTTGGGCACCATGAAAAGACAAAATCTAAGAATAATAGAGTTAGAAGAAGAAGAAACCCAGGTCAAAGGTACAGAAAACATACTCAACAAAATCATAGAAGAAAACTTTCCCAACCTAAAGAAGAGCATGCCAATAAAGGCACAAGAAGCTTGGAGAACACCAAATAGGGTGGGCCAAAAGACAAAGTCTGCTCACCACATAATAATCAAAACACTAAACATACAGAACAAAGAAAGAATTTTAAGAGCTTCAAAGGAAAAAGGCCAAGTAAAGTATTAAGGAAGACCTAACAGAATTACAACAAATTCCTCAATGGAGACTCTAAAGCCAGAAGGTCCTGGACAGATGTTTTACAGACACTAAGGGACCATGGATGCCAGCCCAGAATACTATACCCAGCAAAACTTTTAATCAACATAAACGGAGGAAACAAGATATTTAATGACAAAACCACATTTAAACAATACTTATTCACAAACCCAGCACTACAGAAAGTTCTAGAAGGCTACCCAAAGAACTCAGGTACATTCACAAAAACACAGGCAATAGATAATCTTACTAGAGCAAAACCCAAAGAAGGGAAACACACACACACACACACACACACACACACACACACACACACACACACACACGCGCGCGCGCGTAGATGTAACCAACTGTCTTATTAAATAAGAAACACAGAACCAATGCAAAGAAGAAAGCCAAGAGATCAGAGCTAAGAGCCTTACCCACCTGCTGCAGCTAGCCTCTTCAGCCAAGAGACCTCTCTGAAAGAGATCTACTTCCTGTCTGTTTGTCTTTATATAGACTTTCTGTTCTGCCTTTTCATTGGTTGTAAACACAGCCACACGACTGCCTTGTCACTCCCTGTCTGTACAGACCTCCAGGTCTTCTATGGTTGGTATTGAGATTAAAGGCGTGTGTCTCCAATGCTGGCTGTATCCTTGACCACATAGAGATCTACCTAGCTCTGCCTACCAAGTGTTGAGATTAAAGGCGTGCACTACCACTGCCCAGCTTTCGCTATGGCTCTAATAGCTCTGATCCCTGGGTCTTGTATAATATTAGGGGACCAGCCTTAATATTATACATCCCAGGGGCTCAGGAGAGAGAACTACTAACGGCGAGGACTATTATCAGGAAATATAATCTCAGCACACCGCGTTCTATAGTCCACTTGCTTTAATTCCTCTGGCATAACATCCTTTATACACAGCTTCAGTTCTGTTCTCATGTCTAGCTCCTTTCTTGCCTGATTTCTCTCTATATTTATCTACTGTCCCCTCTATGTTCTTTCTTAATTCCTTCATCTAGTTCTGTCCCTTCTAGGTTCTCATCCATCTTGTTCCTTCCCATATCATCTCCTCTCCCGTCTCCTCTCTCCTCTTCTCGTTCTACCTCATCTTCCATCTCGTTCCTCTCAAGTTCTTACCCATCTAGTTCTTACATTTTCTTCTCTCTTCTCTGTCCTCTCCTGCCCTGGGAGTTCTGGTATATATACACTTACAAGCAGTATTTCCCCAGCAGTGCAAAGCCAGGCTTCCAGGGTCAAATGGAGGGGTGATAAGAATAGGCTTAATTGACACATCCGCCAGCCCTTCTCAAACAGGTAACCTGGATGCTTAAGTCTGTTCTTAGAGAGTACAGAGGTATCTCTGATAAGGTACTTTCCTCCATCCGGTGATGGACCTGGCCGGATGCTACCAATAATGATAATTACAGGGAGGCTTGAACTGGGAGTTCTGGCTGAGCATAGCTGTTAGCACAGAAGTTTATCTAAATATTCCTAGAAGTGGTTAGGTAAGTAGTTAGAGGTCTATAAAGTTAGTAAGGCTGTAAGAAAGGAGGGGTCTGAGCTAAATTGTGTAAAGCTATTACTTAATGTCTACCTGACCTAGACGGTGTCCCCTTGTGGAATTTACCTTAAGTCAGGAGACTCGACTGTAGGTTGTATATCACTGTTAATCCTCGGAAATTGGGTGGCCACCTGGGTGATGTCTCCTTTAGTCCTTGAAAGTGGCTAGGGGAGATATCTGATTCCAGAGAAAGCCTTTCCTGAGGCTGTTCTCCAAATGCCTGGAATGTGTATGTCTAGAGAGTGATCAGTCCACATTGTTAGCCCTTCTTAGCGAAAAATCAACTGGGAAAACTATGAAGGCACACATGAATACAGAATAACAGAATACAGCTGATATATAACAAGCCAAGTAACACCAAAAACTCCTTGGGATTTGGCTTCCTCTGGAGGAATTCCCTGATTCCTCCAGGTAGTGACTTTGCCATAACCAGCTGAGTTCTTATGATATTCCTGCGGCCCGCAGCACCCGGGCAACTTTATTTATTAACATACAATTAAAATCACATTTCAGTACAAATAAAATATCACCATACACACACACTCTACCATCACCACCACCAAAATCGAAAAATAGCAGGAATTAACAATCACTGGTCAATAACATCTCTTAATATCAATGAACTCAATTCACCAATAAAAAGACACAGGCTAACTGAATGGATAAAAAAACAGGATAGATCTTTTGCTGTATACAAGAAATATACCTCAACTTCAAAGACAAATTTTACCTCAGAGTAAAGGGTTGGGAAAAGATTTTTATAATCAAGTGGACCTAAGAAGCAAGCTGGTTTAGCTATCCTTATATCTAACAAACTAGACTTCAAACTAAAAATAATCAAAAGAGATCAAGAGGGACATTACATATTGATCAAAGGAAAAATCCATCAAGATGAAGTCTCAATTCTGAACATCTATGTCCCAAATACAAGGGCACCCAAATTTGCAAAAGAAACATTACTAAAGATTAGATCATACACCATACACCACACATTGATTGGGAGACTTCAACACTCTACTCTTACCAATGGACAGGTCTGCCAGACAGAAACTTAACAGAGAAACAGAGGAACTAACAAATGTTATGACTTAAATGGACTTAACAGATATCTACAGGACATTTCACCCAAACACACACACACACACAAAACCCCTCACGAAACCTTCTCTAAATATGACCACATATTCAGTCACAAAGCAAATTGTAACAAATAAAAAAATTGTAATAATCTGTTATATCTTATCAGATGAGCATGGGCTAAAATTAGAGTTCAACAAACACAAACTACAGAAAACCTACAAACTCATGGAAACTGAACAACTCAACTGAACCACCTCTGGGTAAAGAAAGAAATTAATGACTTCCCAGAATTCAATGAAAATGAATCTACAACATACCCTAAATTATGGGACACAATGAAACCAGTGCTAAGAGAAAAGTTAACAGCACTAAGAGCCTACATAAAGAATTTGAAGAAATCTCACAGAAGTAACTTAACAGCACACCTGAAAGTTGTACAACAGAAAGAAGCAAACTCACCCAGAAGGAGTAGAAAACAGGAAATAATGAAACTCAGGGGTGAAGTAAAAAATTAAAAAAAATGAGCAATACAAGAATCAATGAAACGAAGAGGTGGTTCTTTGAGAAAATCAACAAGATAGACAAAATGCTAACCAAAATAGCAAAAAGGCAGAGACAGAATATCAAAATTAACAAAATCAGAAATGAAAAGGGGGACATAATAATGGACACTGAGGAAATCCAGAGACTCATTAGGTCATACTTTAAAAATCTGGACTCCACAAAATTGGAAATCTTAAAAGAAATGAATAATTTTCTGGATAGGTACCCCATACCAAAATTAAATCAAGATGAGATAAATAACTTAAATAAACCTATAACCCCTAGGGGAATAGAAGAAGTCTTTAAAAGTCTCCCAACAAAAAATGGCCAGGGTTAGAAGGTTTCAGCACAGAATTCTACCAGAATTTCAAAGAAGAGCTCATACCAATACTTCTCAAATTGTTCCACATAATAGAAACAGAAAGAACATTGCCAAATTCTTTTTATGAGGCTACAGTCACCCTGATGCCCAAACCACATAGAGAAGCAACAAAAGAAGGGAATTACACATCAATCTCCATCATGAACATTGATGCAAAAATACTCAATAAAATGTTGGCAAACTGAATCCAAGAACACATGATCAAGTAGGCTTCATCCCAGAGATCCAAGGATGGTTCAACATTTGAAAATCTGTCAATGTAATACACCATATAAACAAACTGAAAGAAAAAACCCCACAAACATTTCATTAGATGTTGAAAAAGCCTTTGACAAAATCCAACACCCCTCCATGATAAAAGTCTTGGAGAGATCATGAATACAAGGCACATACCTAAACATAGTAAAGGCTATATGCAGCAAGCTGGCAGACTACATCAAACTAAATGGAGAGAAACTCAAAGTGATCCCACTACAATCAGGAACATGACAATGTTGTTCACTCTTTCTATAACTATTCAATATAGTACTCAAAATTCTAGCTAGAGCAATATGACAACAAGAGGAGATCAAGGGGATATTAATTAGAAAAGAAGAAGTCAAACATTTGTTATTTGCCAATAATATGATAGTATATGTAAGTGACCCCCAAAATTCTACCAGGGAACTCCTAGAGCTGATAAACACCTTCAACAATGTGGCAGGACACAAGATTTTCTCAAAAAAAATCAATAGCCCTCCTATATACAAATGATAAACAGACTGAAAAAGAAATCAGGGAAACATTACCCTTTACAACAGCCACAAATAATATAAAATACTTTGGGGTAAACTTTAACCAAACAAGTGAAAGACCTGTTGGACAAGAACTTTAAGTCTTTGAAGAAAGAAATTGAAGAAGATATTAGAAAATGGAAAGATCTCCCATGCTCTTGGATAGGTAGGCTCAACATAGTAAAAATGGCAATGTTACCAAAAACAATCCACAGATTCAATGCAATTCCTATCAAAATCCCAACACAATTCTTTACAGACTTTGAAAGAACAATAATCAACTTCATATGGAACAATACAAAACCCAAGATATCCAAGACTATCCCTTAAAATAAGGGAACCTCTGGAGGCAACACCATCCTTGACTTCAAGCTCTACTCTAGAGCTAGAGTAATAAAACAGCTTAATATTGGCATAAAAACTGACACGTGGATCAATGGAATTGAATTCAAGATTCTGACATCAATCCACACACCTACGAACACCTGATTTTTGACAAAGAAGCCTCAATTGTACAATGGAAAAAAGGAGGCATCTTCAACAAATGGTGCTGGCATAACTGGATGATGGCATGTAGAAGATTGCAAATAGATCCATGTCTATTGCCCTGCACAAAACTCAAATCCAAGTAAATCAAAGACCTCAACATAAATGCAGTTACATTGAATCTGATAGAAGAGAAATTGGGAAGTGGCCTTGAATGAATTGGCAGAGGAAACCACTTTCTAAATATAATACCAGTAGCACAGACACTGAGAGCAACAATTAATAAATATTACCTCCTGAAAATGAGAAGCTTCTATAAGGAAAAGGACACTGTCAGTAAGACAAAATGGCAGCCTACAGGATGGGAGAAGATTTTCACCACTCCCATATGTGACAGAGGGTTGATCTCCAAAATATATAAAGAACTAGACATCAACATACCAAATAATCCAATTAAAAGTGAGCTACAGGTTTAAACAGAGTATTCTCAATAGAAGTATCTTAAGTGGCCAAAAGACACTTAAAGGATTACTCAACATCCTTTCCATAAGGTAAATGCATATCCAAACTCTGAGAAACCATCCTACAACTGTCAGAAGGGCTATAATAAAAAATATTGATGACAGCCTATGTTGTAAAGGATGTGGAGTGACAGGAACACTTCTCTACTGCTGGTGGGAATGCAAACTTGTACAACCACTTTGGAAATCAGTATGGCAGTTTCTCAGAAAACTTGGAATCAATCTGCTTCATGACCCATCAATACCACTCTTGGGCATATACCCAAAGAATGCACATTCATACCACAAGGACATTTGCTCAACTATGTTCATAGCAGCATTATTTGTAATAGCCAGAACCTGGAAACAACCTAGATACTCCCCAACCAAAGAATGAATAAAGAAAATGTGATACATATATACAATGGAATATTACTCAGCTGCAAAAAATAATGACATCATGAAATTTTGGGGAAATGAATGGAAATAGAAAATATCATCCTGAGTGAGGTAATCCAGACCCCAAAAGACAAACATGATATGTACTCATTTATAAGTGGATACTAGATATAAAGCAAAGGATAACCATACTACAATCCACAACCCCAGAGAAGCTAGGTAACTAGGTAAGACCCTAAGAGAGACATTCACATATCTCCCTAGGAAGGGAAAATAGATAAGTTCTCCTGAGTTAATTGGGATTGGGGGGGTGTAAGGGAAGGAGATAAAGGGAGCTGGCAAGAGAACACGAGGGATGGTAGAGTTGGAGGAGGGAAAGATAGGGAGAGCAGGGAAAGAGATATCTTGATAGAGTGAGCCATTATGGGGTTTGGGAGAAACCTGGTGCTAGGGAATTTCCAGAAACCCATAAGGATGACCCCAGCTAAGACTCCAAGCAATAGTAGAGAGGGTCCCTGAACTGACCTTCCCCTATAATCAGATCGATGATTACACTAATTGTTGTCATAGAACCTTCATCCAGTAACTTAAGGAAGCAGATGCAGCTAACCATTTGGTGAAGCTCTTGGAATCCAGTGGAAGAGAGGGAGGAGGGATTATATGAGCAAAGGGGTTAAGATCATTATGGGGAAACTCACAGAGATAGCTGACCTGAGCTAGGTGGAACTCCCTGACTCTGAACCTGCATGGGACCAAACTAGGCCTTCTGAATGTAGATGACAGTTGTGTGGCTTGGACAGTATGTGGGTCCACTGGCAGTGGGACCAGGATTTATCTCTAGTGAATAACTGGCTTTATGGAGCCCATTTCCTATGGAGGGATACATTTCTCAGCCTCAATACAAGGGGAAGGGGCTTGGTCCTGCCTCAACTTGATATATCAGACAGCAATGATTCCCCATGGGGAAGGCCTTACCCTCTCTGAGGAGTAGATGGGGGTTGTGTGGGAGGGAAAAGATGGGGAACTGTGGTTGGTATATAAAATGAAAAAAAACTTTTAAGTAAAAAGTAAAAATAATAGCCCATGTCTACAAACATCAAATTATAACCAATATGTGACTGTTCAAATCTTCAAATAAGATTCAAGATTTCAGTTTCATTTCAGAAACAAATGACATACATTTTAAGAGTGTCTTAGGGTTACTATTGCTGTGAAGAGACACCATTACCATGTCAACTCTTATAAAGAAGACATTTAATTGTGGTGGCTCACTTACAGTTCAGAGGTTCAGTCCATCATGGTGGGGAGCAAGGCAGCAAACAGGCAGAGGTAGAGCTGGAGCTGAAACTGCTACATCTTACAGGCAACAGGAAATCAACTGACTCACTGGGCAGTATCCTGAGTATATGAAACTTTAAAGCCCAGCCCCACAGTGACATACTTCCTCCAATAGGTGTGGCCCAGATTAAAGGTGTGCCCTCCATCCCCAGTGTCTGGATTAAAGGCATGTATCATCCAGACTCCTCCAACAAAACCATTCTTTCTCCAACAAGGACATACTTACTAATAGTACCACTCCCTATGATCTTTTGGGGGCCAAATACATTTAAACTACCACATTCCACTCCCTTGTCAGAGCCTGGGTTTCTGAGTGAGGATGTGCAGATTGAAGAGACAATGAAGGAGACAGAAAAGAACCCAGAGGACTGCCAGTCAATGCTGAACAGTCCCAAGTTTATTTCACAGCCAGCTTATATACAGTTTTGAAGAAAAGAGGTAGAATAATGCACAGCACAGGTATTCAACCAGTGTCTATCCTGCCTTGTGTCAAGGAGCAGGCAGTTTCATTTTCTGTCTCAGTGTACCTCCAGCTGGTATCAACAGCCTGTGTCTAACTAGATGGTGTGTTCCTTCCTGTGGGCTAATCAAGATGTTCTCACAGCCCTTCAAGGAGACTCTGTAGGCTAATCAGAATTTTCTCACAGCCTTGGAGCAAACAAGCCTGAACTCTAATGACTCAGAATAGACTTCAGATTCAAACTGGGAAACTGAGTTAGTTGTGGGCACCCACAATTCCTCCTTTTTAATTTATTTTAGGACTCCACTGAGTCTCTCAGATGACTGCGCCTGTATTAGGTGTTTCCTTACCACACTCCAATCTTACCCATTATGAGAGCATGAATTTTGTTATTCACATTCTGTCTTAGGTTGAAAGGAGGAAAAAACAAAAACAAAAACAAAAACAAAACAAAACAAAAAAAAACCAAAACCAAAACCAAAAAACCTTACCCATCTTTGGCTACTGGACTCTAGTGTCAAGTCAGAGGAATGTGTGGAGTTTTACTCCGAGTAGTTCCAAGCCCAATCTCTGTAATAAGTTCAAAATCAGCTTGAGAATCATAGGCAAACAAATTATGCTTACTAAGACACATGCTCCAATAGCTACAACACCACTTAAGAGTGAAGTAAATGATGACCATGAAGGGATAGCCCTTTTGTATTGTTCTAAAATATCTTTGGCTGTTTTAGCTGCATTAAGATCCAATTTAGCCTTTTTCATTTCTATAATCTCTTGGTGTAATTTGGGCAAATCTAAGGATTCATTAGAATCATGCCAAATTCCTTTAAGTTGTGTCTTAACCCTTTCTATCCAATAGCACTTTCATTATATACAGAGGATGTAACACAAATCCATTAGTAATTAGCATGACATTTCAAATGCACTCTAGTTTTCAGGTTTGGAGAGTTCGTCTCCCAGAAATTGTACCACATCATATAGAGCATTCAATTTATGTAGCTAGAGTTTTCCTGCCTTGCATTTTTACATTAATATCTTCTTGAGTCTCTAATGTCATAGAGACATTCATAGACAATTGATGAACAAAAACTGCTGTCTGGATGGATTGAAACAAAGGCATTGAAGCCACTGAATCTACCATAGTAGTAGCAAGTATAGTAACAAGAGCTGCGATTCCTTCTAACTAATCCAATAACACGTTTCTGTCTGCTTAAAGCTTTCTTGACTTCTTCAATGACTTGTAACCCTTTATTATCAAAACATGGATCATTCATATATACTGGCAATATAACAAAAGAAGATTGTTTTAACACTATTACAAGAATATGATTATCCATTAGGGAAATACAATTGGTTAAAATGCAATTAATACATGATGCATTTAACACAGAACCATTCATAGAAATATTTGCTTCACCAACTAAAAGAACACAGGGCATTTTGACACAAGCTAAAACAGTTCCTTCAAAGGACAAAGAGGTTTCAAGAGACTGGAATGTCCTACAACTGTCCCCATGGCAGCAGCAAGTTTCCAAACATAAGTTTGTGGAGATCCAGTACTGGAATATCAAATTCCAGCAGACAGTCCTTGGTCCCAAGATTCTGCTGTAGACACAGGATAAGAGTCACTATAATCATCCTGATTTCCAGACCAATCAAGAATATACTGCTGTGTCCCTGTGATGGTACTTTAAAGGAACAATGCCAGTACATTGTCTCCATAACAAAGTTCTGTTAGACTCTCACAGTTCTTTTGTGAATGAAGGAAATTGTTGAGGGGGTGAATTATTACTTGTCCAATACCTTGAGAAAGCAATAACTTTGTATAACTGGTACATTGTTTATCACGGCCCAATACTCATTTTGGAAACACTCCAAGGCATTCCTCCAAAGTAATTTTTTTTTCAAAACATACAGAGATCCCTTTACCATATCCAATATAAGAAAAACTGTGAGCAATCTGGGACTCTTGGGTGGCAGATCGATCTAAAAGCCTGGTATCATTAACTGCAACCACAATTTCTTTTCTTTCTTTCTTTTTTCTTTTTGCAACCACAATTTCTTTTCCTTCCCAAGTTGCAGGATGCAAAATTGGTGGATCAGGAACATAGATCCAATTGGTCTCACTCTGGAATCTCTGGATGGTCATCAGCAACATCAGGATCAGCATCTCTCTGCTCCACACACCACACCAATCTTTCAGGCAACCAATGAGCTTCATTTTCTTCCTGTGAAAAAACACAAACATCCCCATATCAAAACAGGGTCAGGGTCCTTCCATAAACCAGTACAGGGATCTTTCCATTTAACCTGAGCAGTTTTGTGGTGGTGCCTTCATGCCAAAATGGATCAGCTGCAGATTTTCCAGCAGCATCCACATTTAAAAAATTTAAAACAAGACATGATTGAAAACATTATGTAGTGACTCGGGATATAACTCCCCTTTCTTTAATTTTTGAAGATGTATTTTGAGGCTGCTGTGAGGCTGCTGTGAGCTCACTCAATAATACCTTGTCCTTGAGGATTATAAGGAATACCTGTTTTATGTTCAATTTGCCTTTGAGAACAAAATTGATAAAAAAGCTTTACTAACATACCTAGATCTATTATCAGTTTTATTAACTTTTGGCATCCCCAAATAGGAGAAACATTTCAGGCAATGAGCAATTAATTATGTGCTTGGTAACCTCACCAGTTTGAGCAGTAGCCATTAAAAATCCTGAATAAATATCAATTGTCACATGCATGTATTTCAATTTTCCAAATTCTATAATATGAGTTATATAGAATCAATTTGCCATAAATCATTAGGAAGAAGACCTCAAGGATTTACTTCAAAGTAAGGTACAGTCAAGTATTGAGTACATGTAGCACATTTCTTAACAATTTGGCATGCAGTTTTTCTTGTTAAACTAAATTGTTTTCTTAAGCTTTTAATATTCTGATGATGCAAAGCATGTGATCACTGAGCAAACTCAACTTGAGATAAAGTGATCAACTGAGTAAATTTATCAGCTAAAGCATTACCTTCAGCCAATGGACCAGAAAGATTTGAATGTGCTATTATTTGTCCCACAAAATATGGCAATTTTCTTAAATGAATGGCATCCTGAATTTGTTGAAATAACTTTTTTATTTGCTTATTAATAGTTTTAATATAAGAAACAGTTTCTATAACTTGAAGAGATCTATAAATGTGTTGACTGTATATATATATAAGTTAAATGAATTATCTTTCATAATTTGAAAGATCATTGTGAGAGCTCTTAATTCAACCACTTGAACTGAGGCCAGAGTAGTTTGAACTACATATCCTTCACCTATTAATCACATAAGCTGCTTTCCCACTAGATGAACCATCAGTAAAGACCAAAGCAGCATCTTTCACTGGAGTATGCATTACTACTTTAGGAAAAATAAAGGAATGTATCTGAGCAAATTGTAATAATTGATCAGCAGGATAATGATTATCCATTTGACCTAGAAACTGAGCAAAAGCAATTGCCCAAGAATCATTATTTTGAAATAGCTAATCAATTTGTTGTCTAGTGAATGGCAAGCCAATAGCGTTTGGCTCTTTGCAAAAATACCTTCTGGGTTCAACTTGACTCTTTTGTACTAGACATGCTACAGCTTCATAATATGGATATAATACCTTAATGGATGAAGTAGGAAGATGTAACCATAAAAGAGGACCATCTTGCCATAATACTGCTGTAGGAGTAAGTCTAGTGGGCAGGATATATGCTTACCAAGGTTGATCATAGTTAATATAATGTATCTTCTGATATTGAATAGCATTCTCAACCTGTGCAAGAACCTGTCTTCCTTCTTTAGTTAACTGTTGAGGTGAATTAGGATCACTATCTCCTTTTAAAATATCATTCAAAAGTTCTAAATCACCAGTAGGTGATTTTAAATAAGATTGTAACCATTGAATGTATCCTAATAACTTTTGAAAATCATTCAATGTTTTAAACACATCTTCTCTTATTTCTAATTTCTTAGGCTTTAATTCCTAAGGATATGATATACATCTTAAATACTGAAAAGGAGGCTCTCTTTGAACCTTTTCAGGGGCCATAATTATTCCTGCTTGAGTCAAATCTTGTTGTATTTGACCATAAATAGCTAATAAAATTCCCTCATCCTTATAAGCAAGTAAAATATCATCCATATAATGAGTAATATAAACTTATGGAAACTGAGTCCTAACTCTTTGTATAGCTTGAGCTACAAACTTTTGACATAATGTTGGGCTATTAGCCATTCCTTGAGGTAAAATTTTCCAATGAAATCTTTTCATTGATTTCTTAAGTTCATAGAGGGAGCCGGGTGGTGGTGGTGCACCCCTTTAATCCCAGCACTCGGGAGGCAGAGGCAGGTGGATCTCTGTGAGTTTGAGGCCAGCCTGGTCTACAGGGAGAGATTCAGGAAAAGCACAAAGTTACACAGAGAAACCCTGTCTCAAAAAACAAAACAAAGCAAAGCAAAACAAAACAAAACAAAAAAAAGTTCACAGAGAGAATACTAAAAGCAAATCTTTGACAATCCTGAGGAGCCAAAGGAATAGAATAAAAACAATCTTTTAAATCCAATATAATTTCAATATAATTTTATATGTATTACTAGGTATTGCTATAGGGGAGGGCAATCCAGGTTGCAAAGTACCCATCAATTGCATAGTTTCATTCACTCTTCTATGGCCTTGTAATAATCATCCTTTAACCTGATTTCTTTTTTAGAACAAAAAATAGGAGAATTCCAAGGAGAATTAGAAGGCTCTATATGGCCATTATCCAGCTGTTTCTGTACTAACTACTGGGCTGCTATTATCTTTTCTTCTGTTAGGGGCCATTGATTCACCCATACAGGCTCATCCGATTTCCAAATCACAGGATCTGCATGGGGTACAGACTGTCCAATGACCCTTTCTAAAAAACCCTAATCCAGCTCTCTCAGGCCTTCGCTGTGGAGGCAAAGGAGATACACGTCCATCATTCCATTTTCCTAAGACTTGATCTGGCAATAACCCTTGTTGAAACATTTGATTGGTGACTACTTCATTAGGACTATACAAATAAACTCCCATCCAACTCATAACATCTCTTCCCCATAAATTTACAGGCAGTTGAGGAACAATGTAAGGTTGGAAGGTTCCTTCATGCCCCTCCTCATCTTTCCATATTAATTCATCATTACTTTGTTCAGGACTCTGAGACTGACCAATTCTTTGTAATTGTGTCATGGTCTTTTGTTTAGCCAGGCAGATGGCCATTGTTTAGCAGTAATTACAGACACATCTGCACCGGTGTCCAAAAGACCAGAAAAACATTTTCCATTTATAAATAAAGTTAGTTCTGGATGTTGTGGGTCTATGGCTTATAAACAATCAGCATGAGAAGAACCAAATCCTGCTTTTCCTCTTTTGTTTTGTATAGCTTGATTTTTTTGTTTGCCCTTGTGGAAGTAAAATCAATTGAGCAAGCCTCTGCCCTGTCTTTATAACAGAAATTCCATTAGGTGAATGAGTCATTTCCTTAATCTCCCCTTCATGATCAGCATCTGTGACATTTGGATCAACAAAGACTCCCTGCATAGTTGTACTACTTCTCCCAAGCAAAAGACCAATTGTACCTTCTGGTGGAGGCCCATAACTGCCTGTGGGCAGGGCCTGAACTCCCATTTCAGGAGTCAATATTGTGTAGGAGGAAGAACTGAGGTCCAATCCTTCACTGCCTGGGGTTGCTCTGTAGAGGTCTTGAATGGATTTCTTTGCTGAGGAACAAATGGTTGGAGTGCCCCATAACATTGTTTTGGGGCCTGAGGCTGGCCCCTTTGCCCATTTCCCAACAGAGGATTTCAGTGCACATCTTTTATTGACTTACATTCATTTACCCAATGTTTCCCTTTCTTACATCTAGGGCATAATCCAGGTTCCTTTGGATTTCCCTTATTGGGGCATTGCCTAATCTGATGTCCCATCTGACCACTCCCGAAACAACTTCCAGGTGGTCCAACAATCCTTTTATCAGGAGCCTGTCAACTTTGCTGAAAAAGTACATCTTTTACTGTCTTTCCCTGCATCACAGCAGCCATAGCAAGCCCTTAAGTATAAAAAGGACCAATATCAGAGCACAGTTGAATATAATCAGAAATATCTCCTTTCTTTCTAAATGGTCTAATGGCAACTTGACAAGCTGCATTAACATTCTCATAAGCCAGCTGTTTTACAAGCAAGAGTCCAGCTTCATTATCCCCCAATATCCTTCCTGTTGCTATTGTTAGTCTGGGAACAAAAATCTTGAAACAATTCATCAGGTCCCTGTCTTATTTTTGATAAATCCTCTGTTTGCTTTTCATTGCCATTTATTATTATTATTATTATTATTATTATTATTTCATTGCCATTTATTATTAAAGCTTGCAATTTATTCCAAGCTTTCTTTGCTGCAGAACTGACTTGAGTATATACTGCCACATTAAAATTTAACTGATTATTCACATCTCTATAATCACCTTTACCTGCTAACATCTCAAAAGTCATAGGAATCTGTTGAGCTCTGTTAACATTAGCTGTACTTTCACATTGCTCATGGAATTCTGTTTTCCATAATAAATAATCTTTTCCAGATAAACAAGCTTTAGCTAATTGTTTCCAATCTTTAGGAGGCAAGGCTTCAATTGCCATAGCCTCTAAGATGGCTTGAGTGAAGGGCACTGTTGGGCCATATTGAGAACAAATGGATTTTAACTCCTTAAGTTGTTTAAAAGGAATAGGTGTATGCACTCTGACTACATTTTCTTGAACATCCTACTGTTCATAACTGGAAACATCTTAAATCCATTACTATCCCCTCCTTTATTAGCTGCTTCCCTTAAGCTAGCTTGTAACAGACTAATAGTTAAAGTTTGCCAAGAACCTGGAGGCTTCTGAACCATTGCAACCACAGGAGGTTTCTTTCCCTTAATAGTTGATTCTTCAGGAGGGTCTAAACCTGCTATCACTGTAGGGAGAGTAGTGCTTCCTTTCAAGGTGGAAACTTGAAGCGTTTCCAACTTTTTACTCAAAGGAGCTTCCAATATTATCAGTTCTCCTTCCTCCTTAAATTCTTTACTCAGCTAGTGTTCAACATTCATAGTGAGAAGCAGAGAGAAAAATTTTTGCAGCCTGTACTTTTAATTCTGTTTCATCATCAGAATCTCACTGATTATCCTCATCAGATGACTTCTTAGAGGCATCTGTATTAAACAATTCCTTTGGTGGAGCAGAAGATTTATTTTTTTCTTGATTTAGTTAACATCTTCTGTCTGTCAGGACAAAGATCTAGATTGTCCCGAATGAGTGTCCAGACACTAAAAATATCTATTGAAAGTTTTTCTGGACCATGCTTATCATAATACTGCTGTATTTTAATTCCAAAACATCTTCAAATATCTGGGTCCAAAGTGCCTTGTCCAGGGAACCAAGGACAAATCTTCTTTACAATTCTAAAAATGTCCACAGTTCTTTACATTTTACTTTAGCACCTCTGGCCTTTAAAATATCTTTAAGTAAAGATGCAAACCTCTGTTTTGTATTTGCTTGGCCCATACTTATGCTTTACACTTATTCACAATTTTTTTTTTACCCCAAGTTTACTTTTTATTTACACTTATGACTTTTGTACTCCATTTGTACTCACCACAGCTTCCATTTTCTTGAGTGCACTCATTTTCTTCTGTGGTGTTGGTCATGGACTTCCCTGTGCCCAAATTACCCCACTGCTGGGCACCACTTGTCAGAGCATGACGACAATCAGCTGGGTTTTGGAGTGAGAATGTGCAGATTGAAGAGACAATGAAGAAGACAGAAAAGAATCCAGAGGACTGCCAGTCAATGCTGGACAGTCCCAAGTTTATTTCACAGCCAGCTTACATACAGTTTTGAAGAACAGAGGTAGAACCTTGCACAGCACAGGCATTCAACCATTGTCTATCCTGCCTTGTGTCAAGGAGCAGGCAGTTTCATTTTCTATCTCAGTGTACCTCCGGCTGGCATCAGCAGGCTGTGTCTAGCTAGGTAGTGTGTTCCTTACTGTGGGTTAATCTTCAAGGAGACTCTGTAGGCTAATCAGAACTTTCTCACAGCCTTGGAGCAAGCAAGCCTGAACTCTAATGACTCAGAATAGACTTCTGATTCAAACTGGGAAACTGAGTCAGTTGTGGGCTCCCACACTCCCTGATCCCCATAGACCTTAAACATTGACATAATGCAAAATACATTTAGTCCAATTTCAAAAGTCCCCACAAAAGTCCCCCAAAGTCCCTATAACAGTTTCAACAATGTTTCAATGTCCAAAGTCTCTTCTGAAAAGCATGTAATCTCTTAACTATAATCCCTTATAAAGTCAAATAAAAAAGCAGCTCATGTATTTCCAACATATAATGTCACAGACTATATATTAACATTCCAAAACATAGGGAAGGGAACATAGCAGGGAAATACTGGACCACAGCAAGACCAAAAACCAGCTGGGCAAATTCCAAACTCTGCATCTCCATGTCTGATATGAAAACACCTTCCACATCTCCAATTCCATTCAGCTTTGTTGACTGCAACACACTTCTTTCTCTTGGGCTGGTTCCACTTCCTGTTAGCACCTATCCTTGGCAGGTATCCCATGATTCTGGCATCTCTAACTTCTTGGGTAATTACAAAATTCCAATGGCCCTATAGCTGGGATCCACTCACAATCTTCTGGACTTCTCCAAAGGGCTTGGGTCACTTTTTTGACTCTACCCTATGCAGTACATAAGGTCCACCTACTAGGCTCTAGCTAACTCCATCCACTACTATTGCTGTTTTTGGTGGTCATCCCATGGTACTGGCATCTACAAAACACTGGGGACTTAGGCTGCAACTGGGCTGTACTTTCACCAATAGCCTTTCATTGGCTCTCTGCCCCACCTGCAGGGCTACAACGGGTTCTCAACCACCCTAAGGAGGGAATGTAGGGACAGGAGATACAAAGGAAAACATACCAAGTCTAGATTCTGATCAAGGTGCCACTTTATTTCTCTTCCAGAAAGGTTTATATAGTTCCTGCAGGGTGGGGGGAGCAAGAAGCTGTCATCTGCATAAGGTGGGGCAAGCTAACAGGATGTTTGTGTAGGATGTTTACAAGGTGAGAGGGTCAAGGGCTCTGACTCAATGTCCTGTTGCTAGGCAACCTGACTGTAAGCTGATCTAGTTCCCTGTCTTATTGGGGGGGGGGTCTGTATTTTTCCACTAACTAGAGATTCTGTCCTTGTCCCTGACATCTCCCCCTTCTTAGTAATAAATCTAAGGGCCAACATAAACCAGGTTCGAATGGTCTAAAAGGAGGGCTCTGAAAGAGGCTTTGCATGGAGGATTACAGAGGCCCTATCACTCTAAAGGTTGTGAAAAGGTCCGAGAGGGAATGTCTCTCCAGACTCAAGCACCACAGGCGTCCGCATAGTGCGGGAATCAATGGACCATGCAGCTTTTTGAGGGAGTGGAAATGGGTAAGCACAAGGCTGTTACTGCACAACCACTATGCAACAGGGCATATAATCCAGGCTCTTGGGATTTGGGGTACCATGGTCCCCAGCCTATGCAGTCCCAGCTATACTCCAATCATGCCTTGAGTAAGCCTTTTTCCCATACACAGGTGCAGCCTCCCCTGAGTGAAGGGGTCTGTGTGGGGCATCTCTAGTCAGGGGAAATCAACCCTGGAGTCCTGCATATCAAAGCAGTGGTAATGAACCTGGATCTGCCTGGCTGGCAGGTCTGTTATTTGGCTTCAGATGAACTGAGTGAGCCAGGAAAGCGCCCAAAGGCAAGGACCAGGAGCAGGCCTACAAACAGGTCTTAGGAGGGAGGAAAGAAGGGTCGTTAGCCAAGGAGAGTTTGGAAAACTAATTCTAGAATCACCCAAGCTCTTGTTCTCCTTTTCTTTTTTTCTTTTTCTAGTCCTTTTCTAACCTTTACCATACTATCCCTGACTACCCAGGTGTGGTCTGTAAAGAAGCAACATTCCTCTTTGAGCACAGTACAAAGGCCACCCTGATGTAAAAAGAGGAGATCCAGGCCTCTCTTGTTCTGTAAAACTATCTCAGCTAGGGAGGAAAGGGATACCTCGAGGGCAGAAATTCCCTGTTTAAATTGGGCAATATCCTCATCTGTGAAGCTCAGAGTAATGTTGGTTGGACAGGACCAGAGAGGCAATCCCTGTGCCTGTTCCCACTGCTCCAACCCCCAGAAGGACTGCTAAGGTGATGGCAGTAACAGGCTCCCGTCAAGGCAGTCATCTCAGCATGGTTTCTCTTCCTAAAGATCTAGGAATTGATCTGAGGAATAATAGGTTAGTCTAGGTGGAAGGGACCTAAGTGCCCTGAATGGCATCTCTGGTGCTACCCTGTTTGCTGTGCTACCTGCCAGCCACAGGCTGTGTCAAGCTGGCCCAACATGGCTATGACCATCTGTGACACCAAGGCCAGCAAGTCCAACAAGCCTTTCTGACACTTTGGATGAAAGTTCAGC
Source organism: Peromyscus leucopus (assembly GCF_004664715.2). NCBI lineage: Eukaryota > Metazoa > Chordata > Mammalia > Rodentia > Cricetidae > Peromyscus > Peromyscus leucopus. The sequence goes on from NC_051081.1 coordinate 6,605,518, forward strand.
ACTGCCCTTGGAAACATGACCCCTGTATCCAAGATCTCCTGAAACTTCTTTCCCTCTATAGTAAGGGTCAGAGTAGGGTGATCCTGAGTAACAGGCTGGACCCAGTAGGCATCCGAGGAGCCCAATTCGGCTGACCCCTGAGGGGTGTTTGTAATTGAGGGATTATCACAGACAGATGAGGGTAGAGGAACTAGCTGTGCCAGGCATGTACCTTGAGGAATCCTGACCATGCTGTTTACAGCAGTTGCCAGAATCTTAATTTCACCTGTGAAATCACTATCTATTATGCCAGGGTAGACCTGGACCCCTCAGAGGGCCGCAGAAGTACGGCCAAGGACAAGCGTGCAAACATTAGGAGGTAAGGGACCTGTCACCCCTGTAGGGATGATCTGAGCCCCTTCAAGGGAGTTTAATACTGTTTCAGCGGCGGCACACAAGTCCAATCCGGCACTGCCTGGAGATGCTCTCTGGAGGGAGGAGAATGGAACTGGGGTGGGAGAATTTGTTGAGGCTGGGGAGGCAGGAGGTGAGTGGACCTCAAGGCCCCAGAGTGCGCTCTTGGGGGCATTGGGTCCAGGGGCTGGCCCCTTTGGAAGTTTCCTGGCACCCGCGGAGGAAGGGGCTGGCTGAGATAATTGGTTTTTGACCTGCATTCTGTAGCCCAGTGGCAGCCTTTGTAGCAGCGGGGGCAGAGAATGGAAGGCAGGGGCCTCTTAGAGGCGGCCTCCTGAGTTGGCTGGGCTAAGGGCGTCAGGCTGTGACCTTTCTGGGAGCATTCCCTAGGGAAATGTCCGGGTTGTTTACAGAAATAACAGGTGTGGGCCCCAGGCTGTTGTGAAGACCTCAGGGCGGCACCTATGGCCAATCCCATGGCATGGGCGGCGCCAACACCTGAACAGAGTCTTACATATTCAGACAGGTCCGCTCTGTTTTTTTGAGGATGGAGGACTTCCTGGCAGGCAGGGTTTGCATTTTCAAAGGCCAAGTGTTTAACAAAGGTGCTTTCGTGTTCGTTCGCCCGAAAAGTCTCTCAGCTGCATCATTTAAGCAAGAAACAAAGTCACTAAAAGATTCATCAGGGTCTTGATGAATCTTTGCTAATGAGGTGGTAGCCAAATCCTTTTGGGGCAGGCGTTTCCAGGTCCAGAACCCCGTGTTTTGAATCTGGGCCAGGAGGCCAGGTGGGAATTTTGCCTGTGCTGCATTTGTATCATAAGAGGGGTTGCCAAGAAGTTTCTTTAGTGTCCAAGTTTTTGAGGACGGCTGTTCAATATTTTTTTTTAGCAACTTCTCGACAATTTTTTGTAAATTCTGTTTTCCAGAGGACAAAGTCACCCCCAGAAAGAGCCGCACCGGCAAGAAAATATCAATCATTAGGAGTTAACCTATGTTCGCTCTGGTTTTCCACCAAGGCCAGTGTAAAAGGAGCTGTAGGACCATACTGAGCACAGGCAGATTTCAGCTTTTCAACAAGGCGGAAATTTAATTTGTGATAAGTCTGTCCTGGCAGGGGATCCTCTGAAGACTGCTCTGGCACCTCTTTCTCTTCCTCCCCCTCCCCCTTCCCCTCATCATTTTGATCTTCCAAACCCCCTGAGGGGCTGCTCTGGGAGGCTGCCTCTGATGAGTCCCCAGAGGTCTGGCTCCGGGTAACAGGAATTACCATGACAGGCTGAGGCTTACATTTGGATTTACTTGATTTTTGAGATGGAGCCACCACTTCAAGGGCAAGATCTTTAAGTTCTTTGTCAAGAGTTTTTAATTCTCTTAAAAGCTCCACATGTTCCCTGCGAGCCTGGAGGGCCCATCGCAGTGAGCCAAGATCTGGGACAGGGGGACCTAACTCATCAAGTACAGGCCCGCAAAAATGGGAAGACAAAACATAGGGAGGGGGCACCGCCAGAGATTTTTGAGGTGGTATAAAAGGGCCCAAGGATTCCTCTTTTAAGGGGAGATTTTTGCAGGGGGGCCAGTCTGGATTATGGTAACGAGTTGCCACTTTCTCTAGGGAAGCCTCCTCAGTGGGGTCTGGAGGGGAGTTGTAGGTAAAATTATTAGCAGAGGGATAAAGATGGGCAGGAGCGGACTCCTGGGGATTGTTAGGTTTAAAAGTCGTGAGCATCCCCTCTTCCATAGAGCGCAGGTTGTGAGCCGAGGGACAGATGGAAGGCGCTCAAGAAAGTGCTCGGGGATCTTAGGGCAGGTAGAGGGGGAGCGAAAGGCTTCTTTTAAGATTTTTTTCTCCTATATTAATAACCTCTTGCATGTCAGGGGAATGTTTATAGACCCTAAGAATGTCATTAATAAAAAAAAGGCTTTAAGGTCTTTTTTCTTTACCCTAGTTCCTTGTAACTTGAGGGGCTCATTTGGGTCAGAAATGAATAAATCTCGTGACGAAGTTGCCTGTCCCATGGCTAGTCACGTTCTTACCTGCGTCGTCTCTGCTCTCCTCCGGGATCCCGTCCTGAACCGGGTCATTTCAGGGGGATCCAACAACTTCACCAAGGCCTTGGTCTTCCTCTGGGAGACGACGTTTCGAACCTTAAGAGGTGGTTTCATCCACGTTGGGTGCCAGTCGCCCCAACTGCAGGGCTTCAACAGGTTCTCAACCACCCTAAGGAGGGAATGTAGGGACAGGAGATACAGAGGAAAACACACCAAGTCTAGATTCTGATCAAGGTGCCACTTTATTTCTCTTCCAGAAAGGTTTATGTAGTTCCGCAGGGTGGGGGGAGCAAGAAGCTGCCATCTGCATAAGGTAGGGCAATCTAACAGGATGTTTGTATAGGATGTTTACAGGGTGAGAGGGTCAAGGGCTCTGACTCAATGTTCTGTTGCTAGGCAACCTGACTGTAAGCTGATCGATCTAGTTCCCTGTCTTATTGGGGGTCTGTATTTTTTCACTAACTAGAGATTCTGTCCTTGTTCTTGACAGTTCTCCTTATGGTGCCAATCCTCAACTTCTTTGTATGAACCCTTCAGTCCTGGGCTTTCAACTGCCACTGAGGCTGCACCTTCACCAGTGGCCTTTTCTGGCCTCTCACAGTGCCAGTCCTCAGCTGCTCTCTGTGTCTCCTTCATGCCTTGAAGACCAGTACAGCCTGGATGACACTTACACATTACCAAGTCCAGCTGCCAGCATGAGGTACAACCTTGGCCACCTCTGGAACACAGCTTCTCTGTGCTCTCAGGAAACACCTCCCCAAATTTTCACCTCTGTGATGCTGGTCTCTTCTTAATGCTAATTTCTTAGCTCCAGCCAAACAGTATCAACTATCACAGCAAAGCAAAATTTACTTTAGTAGTCTTGGTCTCTTGTTAATCAAGCCAATTATTCAGCCCCAGCTAGCTAACCAGAACCACAGGATTTTAACTGCTTAATTAATTCTATCCTTAACTTTAAAGCTAGAACCATGTGGCCAAAGCTGCCAATTTCTGCTGCCTTCTGGGGCTGGAACATGGCTGCATTGTTTAATTACATCTTCATGGGCTTTCTGTCTTTCACTGCTTAAGCTTGGCTGTCCTGAAACTTTCTCTGTAGATCAGGTTGGCCTTGAATTCACAGAAATCTGCCTGCTTCTGCCTCCAGGATGATAGGATTCAAGGCATGAGCCACCATTGCCTGAGGTCACCACTCCATTTATTCTATTGCTTAATCCATTTGTCTCCTTAAACAGAGGATTTAGCTCCATTCACTTTCTGGTGCCCATTTTCTTCTCAAATATTCTTCCTTTCTCAGCTTGTGCCTTTCATTATGTCTTCATTATATATCTTTAGAGTTACCACTAATATCCACATGACAGAGTCTATATTAGGCTATTTTGAGATCTCTTTGAACTGAAATAATCCAAAACTTTAGCCTTAGGCAGACTCTACAGACAAGGACAAAAGGCAGCTACTTCCTTCACCAAAATATCAAAAAGTGATGTTGAGGCAAAAAGAAATCAACTGGCTCACTGCATGATATCCTGAATATATGACACATTTCCTCCAGAAGGTGTGGCCAGATTAAAGGTGTGCTGTCCAGCCTCAGGGACTGGATTAAAGGTGTGTGTCATCCATCCTCCTCCAACAGGACCACTTCCTTCAAAAATGCCACGTCCTCTAATAGTGCCACTCCCTATGGTCTTATGAGGGCCAAATACATTCAAACTACCACAAAGAGGATTATTTTTTTTTTTTTTAGCATAGAATGTGTTTGTTCCCTCATATGATGAAGTAGGATCTCTTTGGCCTTATCAACATGATTTAGCTCTTATGAGTAAAGATGCAGCCCAGACTTTCTGCATTGGAAAACAAGATAGAGACTTTTATAGACATTCACCTTTTCCCTTGCTGCTGGGGCATACAAGGAGGAAGGAACCTAGATGCTACAGAGCACCAGCATGTGGGAAGCCAAGAACTTGCCTTAATTGAATTGTCAGGCAGATCCATGGGCCACAAAGCCATAAGGGAGCTCCCTAGTGTCAGGGCTTAGCCTGTAGGATTATGTGGTATACCTGTAATATATTTTATATTGTAATAAGCAAAAATCTGTTTCATTTGACCAGAGACATATGCTGGAGCATTGTCAGTTTTAATTTGTACAGGTATACTCATGATGGCCATAATTTCTAGCATTTGTGTGATTACAGAATCAGGCTTTTTGGAACTCAGAGCAGTTACCCATTGAAATCTTGAATAGGTATCTATGGTGTGGTGTACATATTCCAATCTTCCAAATTTTACAAAGTAAAACACCTCCATCTGCCAGGTTTCATTCCTCTGAGTGCCGTTTAGGTTACATCCTGCTGGTAGTGGAGTTTGATTGTAAAAAGAACACGTAGGACATTTCCTTATAATTCGCTTAACTTGTTGCCAGATTATGGAAAAACCTTTTTAAAAGCCCTATAGACATGGTTTTTAAAATGAAATTCTCAAGTCTCCAGTACATTTTCTATCAATATTTTATTGACTTGTCATTTCCTGTGCTAGAGGGCCTGGCAGACTCAGATGCAATTGGATGTGAGTTATATAAGGGTTGATTCCTATTCCTGATTATTTCCTGTAACTGAATAAATAACTAAGTTAACTCTTACTCATCAGAATAAATTCTGCAGTCTCAATATGTAATACTACTCTTTCAGCATATTGAGAGTCAGTAACTTTGTTGAGAGGTTCCATAAAATCCATTAATACTCTCAGAATAGCACCTAATTCCAACTTTTGGGCAGAATTATAAATGGCCCTTTACTTAAATTTTCTGATTTGTAACCTGCCTTTCCTTGTATGTTTGCATCTGTATAAAATGTAGGGGCCCCAGATATTGGTGTTTCCCATACAATGTGAGGCAGAATCCTATCAGCTCTCTTTATAAGATTAATTTTATCGTTTTTGGGATATTTGTTGTTAATCTCTTCTCAAAAATTACTGCAAGCTCTTTGCCAAGGTTCACTTTCTGCCCATAATTTGTCAATATCCTCATTAGTTAAAGGTACTACAATTTCTGCTGGATCTATTCCTGCTAATTGACAAAATCTCAATTTTCCTTTTAAAATCAACTCAGAGAGCTTTTCCACATAAGTTTTTATTTTTTTTTACTCTGTTTATTTGGCAGAAATATCCATTCTAACATAATATCTTCCCTCTGCATTAAAATTCCTGTAGAAGAATGCTTAGAGTGTAAAATAACTAAAATGCAATCAAGCTTTGGATCCACATTATCCACATGTGCATCCTGTATTTTCTTTTCCACCAAAGCCAATTGTTTCTCAGTTTCAGCTGAAAATTCTCTTGGACTATTTAAGTCCTTGTCACCCTCTAAGGCTTTGAACAAGTTACACAGTTCATCATTTCTTACCCCAATAGCAGTCCATAGATAGGAAATGTTTCTAAATAATCTTTGAAAATAATTAAGATTCCATAATCAATCTCTCCTAATTTGCAGCTTTTGGGGTCTAATTTTTTGTAGACCTATTTTATAACCTAAATAATTAATAGAATCTCCTCTTTGCATCTTTTCCGGAGCAATTTGTAATCCCCAAAAAGGCATTTTTTTTTTTAACTTCTTCAAACATTCTTTCTAAAGTATCCACATTTGAATCAGCTAATAAAATATTGTCCTTGTAATGATAAATTGTAGATTTAGGAAATTGTTTACATATTACTTCCAATGGCTGTCATGCAAAATATTGGCACAGGGTTCTCTATGGGAGAACATTCCCTTGATATCTCTTGATGGTTGGGAATTATTATAAGTAGGTACTGTGAAGGCATTTTTTTCCCTGTATTTTTCCTGTAAGGGTATTGAGGGGAAACAATCTTTTAAATCAATGACTATAAGAGGCCATCATTTAGGTAACAGAGTAGGCAAAGGAATTCCAGATTGTAGAGAGCCCATTGGCTCTTAGATCTGAACCACTCTCCACTTACCAGATTTATTTTCAATAACAAATACAGGAGAATTCCAATGGCTGGTTGATACTTCAATATGTTTAGCATTTAACTGCGCTTGTACCAGCTGTTATAAGGCCTGTAGTTTCTCTGTTGATAAAGGCCATTGCTGAACCCATACAGGCTTCGCTATTAACCATTTTAAAGGCAGAGCTGTTGGTGTTTTTGAAAGATCAGCAGTTGTTGTGCCCTATTATTGTACAGTCTGGATGCTTGGTGACTGTTCTTTATAATACCTTCTAATTTTTTTTCTCAGAAACATATATTAGTTTATGGTATGTTTCTGAGATTGGAGGAATTTTAATCTTGGTATCCCATTTTTTTAAAAAATAAATCATGGCCCCTTAAATTCATAGCTATATTAGTCACATATGGCTTGAATTTAATTTAATTTTCCTCTGTGTTCTTCTGGCTCTATACATTCAACACATCTCACACTCTGCTTCACTTGAGATAATGTTACAATCCCTAAAAGCTGAACATTTAGCTCCTGAATAAGTCAATTTGGATGCCAAGATTCTGGTGCAATTATTGTAACATCTGCAGCTGTGTCTTGTAGCTAGAGTTTTCCTGCCTTGCCCACAGTCAGGACAAATCTTTGTCACCCGCCAGTCCCACAGCTGCTCAGACCCAACCAAGTAAACACAGAGACTTCTATTGGTTACAAACTGTATGGCCATGGCAGGCTTCTTGCTAACTGTTCTTGTATCTTAAATTAATCCATTTCCACAAATCTATACCCTGCCACACGCACGGCTCGTGGCTTACCAGTACTTTACATCTTCCTCGTCCTGGCGGTGACTCCAGGCAGGCGGCTTCTGTCTTCCTGTTCTTTCTTTTCTCCTGTTAGTCCCACCTATATTCCTGCCTAGCCACGGCCAATCAGGTTTTCTTTATTGACCATCAGAGCAACACATTTGCCTTACAGACCATCCCCCAGCACAGCCAAGTGCAGATCATCTCAGACACCTGCACTCAGGTCCGTGTTCCTAATCATCCTCTATGAGGACCTGCTGGGTAAAGTCACGAGGAACCCAAGAACGGGCTCCCACAGGACATACAGAACAAATCATAGCAGTTTAGTTTATTTTTGCTGCTGGGTTATTTTAGGTTCTAATGGGTGCATCGTATGAATAATGCCAACTCTTATTCACTAATGGTTATTGACATGTAAGACACAAAATCTACTTTCTATATGATTAAAACTTTGCATTGAAATAAATGTTTAGCATATTCTACTCTATTTGATATGTAAACTCTCTAGTTTTGGAGTGTTCAACATATGAGTAACTGTCTTTTCTTTTTCAGTCAGCATAAAGCGGTATTTTTATAATCAAATCAGCTCTCATTCCCTTCAATCCCTCTAAACATAAACATCATTAAAAAGCCTATAACTTACTGTGTAACCATGTAAGCTGTAGATGTTGCATGTGATATGCTACCTCTACATGCACATCAAACACGTACATGAATTTTCTGACTTCAATCTGCATAAAGCTACTATAACCATGTAAATTGTTAAGAAGTCTCTATGTTCTAATATTTTCCACAACAGAACTTAAGTCTACATTTATTTTATTGTGAAATCATGGAATTTAATAGATAAAAAGGAAAGTTATTCATTTCATTTCAGAAATGTGGCATTTTTAAACCCTGGGTAATTATTAAATGTGAAAAATTATATAATTCAAAATACTGAAGGAATCAACAACAGCCTCCTATTCATGCAAATAAAAATGACAGCAAATATTCTCTGGTTTCATTTCCTATTCATTGTGGAATGTATCAGTGCTTACACTAAAGGATTCTGATTATAGTTACATTGTGACTTTCTTGTGTTGTTCAACCTGTTTTGTCACAAGGTTTCACAATTTTGCCCAAGATTTCCCAGAAATAATTACCTTTCACTTAGATGTCAAAGGGGCGTGCAGCAGACTGTGGAAGAGTCACTCCAGAAACATTAAATGGGTGTTCATATGCTATCGAAAGACCTTTGACCACATTTATTTTTTGTTTAAAATAATAGTTCTAATGAGGATGGTCCTGCACAAATGGAAATTGGGCACTGATGGGATAATGATTAATCACATATTTTAAGCACTTGGAACGTCATCAATGTTGCTGCAGTCATAATAAAATTTCAGATATGAAATAATTATAGTATCAACTTCATTAGTAAATATGAAAATATTGAATCTTTAAATCATTAATGCTCAGTGAAAGAATATGAATAAGTTTATGAAATAATATACTAAATATGGATTCTGTTTTCCATTGCATCCCATAAGTCTCTTACTGTCTTTGCATTTCAGATTGTTCACAATACCCTACATTCACTGTGATACGTATTAATTCATCTGCATCCATAATTTTGGAAAAGGACTGGCAGTAAAATCTTGTTATTAAGCTAATTTAGAAACTTAGTTCCTGCAGTATAGCAAAAGATGCTACTGGGGAAATGAAACAAACCTTCCTGATCTCCTACATGAATCAAGGCTGTGAGGGAACTATGATTGTAAGGCTGAAAACATACAATTTTTGATGAATCATAACTTTAAAATCTATTTTGAAGATCATGAAAACTTGGTACTCTGGATATTGTCAATTAAATTCCCTGGTGAAATGGAACATTCATCTCTGTGAGCAAAGTGGTTTTTTGAGGTAACAATGCCTCCAAAGGATCAACAAAATGAATAGAGCGTGCGTGTCATTTCAAGAGGAAGTAGAAGTGAAAGATTTAAATTGCAACTTGAGGTGAAGGAATGGCCATCTTGAAACGTTTTTCCTTTAGCTTAGACTTTCAGAAAACTATTGAAAGGACAGAGAGTCGTCTGAGGGACTTGGCATTTACCTATCTCGTTGGAAACCTCATTCTCTGGGCAGGAAGTGCAGTCAAAGCAGCAGGCAAGCTTGCCCTGCATGATGGTTTTTCTGAATCCAGGCCTGCAGCTCTCACTGCATACAGACTGAGGGAGCTGAAGGAAATTTAATATAAGAAACAAAATACTTAGCTCTTTATCACAGCCCAAGTAAATGATGTGTTTTAGAATACAGAACATTTGTTCATTAAATTTTATATTTATAAATGTAGGCATTTGCTGTGGTATTCCAGATTTCCATTTGGCATGACATTCACAGATCATCCTTCCCTAAGATACTTCCTCAGACTATGAAACTCTTTATGGTCTGTGGACATTTTTGAAGGAAGGACCATGAGGTGGTGAGTGAGGTCACTGGGGAAAGTCTGAGGAGGCTGTGTTGGGACTTTGGACTGGTTCAGTCCATGTTCTTCTGGCTGCAGGAGTCTTCTATTGTGACTATGGTCTCTTCCCTCAGGTTAGCCTAAATTAATGTCAACATGAAAACACATTCTTGGGCATTTCTGGGAAGATATTCCTATATTCTGTTAGCAGAGTTTCAATGATCTGCTGAAAATGGGAGCTATCATTTTGTGCAAGTGAATGAAAATGGAAAAGAAGGGTGGTCAGCAGCAGCCACCACCCGCTCATTGCTGGTTTTGGTTGAATTATTTCTGGTTTCCCCAAATCAGTGCTGTCATGTTTTCCTCCCATGATGGGCTTTACCCTGAAACTGTGATGTCAAAAACAAAAACAAAAATAACATTCTTTTCTCATGTTGATTTTGTCGTCAACATTTTGCAAACAGACAGGTAAGTAAAAAATGGACACCTTCTCACTTTGCTCTTCTGTTTGCCTAGACTTAAAAGCAAAAGCCACCAGAGGATTGACTGTGACACTCTAAGCTCGTGTCCTATTTATGGATTATATTGCGATGAAACAACATTCCAATGGCAAATTGTGGACAGGAAGGCTTATTTCATCATTCACTTCTACCCTACCTTTTATCATCAGTGGAAGTAAGGTAAGGAGTTAAAAACAGATAGATAGGAATTGAAATGGGAACAAAATAGGATTTCTATTAATGGATTTTCTAATCATGACTTTCTTAGCTTTGTTTCTTGAACAACTAAGGACCACCTGCCTCCATTCTCATTTTGATGGCTCCTCACACATCAATCCTTTATCAGGATAATACCTGAGATGTTTTCCTTTAGGCCAGTATTTTAGAAATATTTCCTGAACTGAGGTTCCTCTTCCCAGATAACTCGAATTTATGTCAAGTTGATAATAATTAACTAAGATCCTGAAAGTCAAAATAAGCATCCTGTCAGCTGTTTTGTGACAATGATGTCATACATTCCTAACTGGTATCTTGATTTTCAATGTCAAAATAATTAGATACATAATTAGAAACATACTGGAAAATACATTCACCAGAATAAGCAATCACTAATTTTTTTTATATTGAGATTTATGGGTATATTGATGGGTCCCAATTTAGCATGCAAGTGTCATCAGACTCAGAAATATTGTTTTGTTATTAACATAGAATATTTTACATTAGAATATTTTAAGTAAGATCCACACCCACCTCTGAAAATATTGTCGGCCATCATTGAATCATATGTTCAGATATGGACAATTGTTGCCCTTGTGGAGCTCTTGGAGAAATTGTACCCACTTTCACCTGTAGTGAAAGACCTGTTGGGAAATTCCAAACATTCTTAATGTCATACTCTGCATCTGCCTTCCTTTTCCCATCCAGAACCACAAGGTCTCCTGCAGGATTTTTCATTTGAATGTTCTTCAGAAAAGGTTGAATCTAAAAGAGATGTGAAATCCTGTCATAAAATTGGTGTCAGAGAATTATAACAGAACTACACATATAAAGTTTCTTCCTGACTGCAATGTATGATATTAATGATGTTTTAGAGAAAGTATCTATAACATTGAACAAAGGAAAGCCCATGAGGAACTAACTATCATTGAGTTTCTAAAATGTCTTTTTTCTAGAGGATATATTAACCCAAGCATTACCAAATGATGAAGGGGTAGAGAGTAAATAATTCTCAACTTCTACACAAGGTAACTGCCTCATTCTATTTTCTGAATTTCTCTGATCTTCATTAGGGAACATGAAGTTACTTGAGTTTGTTGGACAATCAGGAATGCTTAAGAGAACATATCAATTACTGATGTTTAGGAATATATCACATTAGTTTTGCTATTTGTTGTGTGAGAAATAAAAAAGAACGTCTATATTTTCACATTGAGTTATTAATAGGAGAAGAAATTGATGTTGTTTCTACCAAAAGGAGTATTATTCTCTTAAATGAAAACTTCAACTTGGGAAGTGTTACCCTGACTCATCGTGTACATTGACATGGGCATGTACTGATATCTAATCCCTGAAATATACAATACCAACTCGTGTTTAATTAAAGAAGAACAGGAATCTACAATAATAACTAGATTGAGAGCACTTGCAGCCTCTGGTGTCACGTTTCTGCTTACATTACAATGAAAGGGACATTACCTGCCAGGGGAAAAACATAGTCCTGTCTTCATTTGCCTCTGGTTGAACTTGTACTTGATTGAGGGTCATCTCATGGAGACTGTGGGCCACAGCATACACAGCATTGTATACATTGTAACTCTCTTCACTCATGGCCATGTCAATATTGTTCCCTGGCAACAATTCCAAAGAGGCATTGGGCAGACAGTTTTGAAAGATTTGACAATTAGAATGTAAAAATGAGTGATTGAAATACGAGTTCCAAAGGATATGAAGATAAATGACTTGTAGGTACTTTATAGGTGTGACTTCCTGCATAAATTTTCTGAAACCCAAAATCTCCGCATGATGGTGTGAAAAAAATGAGACTCCCATGGAATGAATCTAACATGGTATATGTATAAAACCTGTCACCACCCAGTTTTGAGTTCATGACCCAAACATTCCTAGATATGAACTTTCCATATGTATTTACTACTACAGTTAATAAAGAAGTTCTGTCACTATAAATTACAATCACATTTGCTGATGATCCCAGAATATGCAGCAGTTTATGCACAGGAATTGAATATGATGATTCCCTTAGACTGGTACTCTTTCCACAAAAGCTATGCAGACTCCATTCCTGTCCAGCTCCCTTCTCAAGTCTGATACAATCTGAGCATTTCTATGGTAACTTGTGATGAGCAGTCCCACCCAGTTCCAGCTGAAATGAAGCATCAATGAAGCAATGCCAGGTGACAGAGATGTGTCCTTGGGAGCCACCTGATACAGAGATGGAAACTGGCTTCTTTCGGTCAGCACAGGATCAAAAGGCCCAGTGGTAAGCTGAAAGGAAGGCAGTACTTTAGTGGTAGAACTAGCATTGCCGTGAAGAACGATCTCAATCTTGAACAATAGATTGAAGTGACCAGAATGAAAATCTGCACAGCAGATCTTACAGTCAGATACCACTCCCTGTAAGTTTCAGAAAATTACTGAAGTCTCAAGGTTTCAATCACCCTCTCCACTGTCCATCCTCTTTCTTGCATGTCAAAGTAAGAAATAGGAGTCCATCTTCATCTGTCTCTGTAGTTGTCCTTTTATAGTGAGTAATTAAAATCTTTCACTTTTACTTTGCACACAGTTATAATGTGTGAAAAGAGACCTGCCTGCCCATCACGCCTGTCATTCTCACTCACCTGAGGAAATTTGTAAAGATGCAGCAATGTCCCCATGATTTCAAATGTTTTCCATGATGTTCCTGTATGTAAAGCAGCTGATTTGCTCTCTTTTCTACAGAGGTAATTAGGGCTGAGGATGCTCAAATCTGTGAACCAATGAAACACACTCTCTAAAATCTTCACTTCAGCATATCCAATATTGTAAACCTTAATTCCCATAGAGGTGTTTAGTAAAAGATGGGAGTTCCTGTTGATTTCCTCGATGGCGAATAACATGGCCAAAAAACAAAAACAAAAACAAAAACAAAACAAACCAAAACAAACAAACAAACAAACAAAAAAACCCCCCAAAACCAAACTGGTGGTTTTGCTCTGTCAGCCTGCATAGAGGTGTTAGAGCATTCAGGTGGGAACTCAAAACAATCTACAATGTAATTGCAATGGCTTCTACAGTTTGAAAACTTGCATTTTGTTTGAACACATAATTTCACATCTGCTAATAAATAGTTTTGATTAAAATTGTATGATATAACATTCCCAAAAATTGTGAAATGCAATTGTTTCCCTATTAAGCACCAGGTTCCTGAGACAATTTAGTATGTGTAAACTCCTTCATTGAATTCGGTCTTTCTGTGGCCATAGTTGGCTCTTTTATAGTTATGTATTTACCATAGGTTGCATGTGTATATGCTGTGCATTAGTGTTTCTGTCTCTGATGTGTTTGTATATACATCTCTTGTGGGGAAATCTTTGTATGACAACTTCTCTGACTGTATTTGTTGTTTAGCCCACTTTAGATTATGTGTCTGAGTTGTCACCACTACACATGCCAGAGAGGCTTTTGGGAATTTTCTTGTCCCATCTCCCTGAAAGAGCACTTTCAATGCATCTGTGCACTACCATGCCCACTGTGATGTGGGTTCTATGGATGTGAAATCATGTCACTCACTTGTTTTGTAAACCACTTTATACGCTCTGGCACCCCCTTACCTTTGCAATAATGACTTGTAGTGAAGAAGATAACATATTTTGAGAGGTTAAAAGTAAACATACAATGAGGAATACAAACTTTCAACATGTAATGTTTATAAACCAAGGTTTCATTACTGCTAATTTTTCCAATGGTTCTGTAGTTGGGGACCCAAAAGCCTTATTGATATCAAGACACTTTTAGTTGCTTCATAAAATATAATATTATTCTTTTTCATATTGGTGATGTCCAATCGGTAGAGATTAATTTAAGTTTATGTGAAAAAGGATACAGACATTACATTTCTCAATACAGAATGGTGCTGTTTAGTCCCTAAGGCTTTTTCTACAAGTAGGGCAGAGCTTTTTAAGCCTGAACCATTCCTAACTGCATCCACTAATATTTTTCCTTATACCCACATATAATTGTAGCTTTCACCACTAACAAAAGAAAATACTCAGTGCAACAGAAGATAACTGAAGAAAAACATGAGGTGTTAAAGCAGAATGAGCAAACCTTGGGAGTGCCCAGGAGAACTGATAAAACTACCACAAATCTCTTGCAACTAAGCTTAGGGGACATTATGGAATATGGGTAGAAATATCTGAGAGTCAGATGACTTGGAAATATTTAACATTATTTGTCTCAGAAATAATAGAGAAGGTACACGCACAATACCCCAACAATATGGCTGCCTATAAAAGAACTTAACTATGACAACTTGATATGCTTCCCCAGGGGATGTATTCTCATGAAGAGCCACCCATAGACATAGGACCATAGGCAACTGCTGAAAACAGTTGAAATAATTACTGCTGAAAACAAGATGAAATAATAACTTTTATGGATGAAAACCTAATCAATTATCCAACCACAAGTACTCAGGCCCCAAACCATATACATAGAAGCAACATTAAATGGACTCAACAGGTAGTAATTGCATAGTTGTACATATGTATGTAACAGTAATAACTATAGAAAAGGATCCCACACATTTGACTGAGATTAATGGTGTGTGTGAGAAGGTATAAAAGGGTACAACAATGGCGACTTTGCTGAGGAATACGAGTCAAGTGATAAAGTTCCATGATGACTATAATAAAATATTACAAAGAAAGACACAAATCATAACAAAATTTTAGCTTATGTAGAAAATTATTCCACAATCATATTATGTCTTAAATAACTTAGTCCCCATATCCCTGAACTTATGGAAGCACATGTACACTGAAGGATAAGCTCCGTAGATAAAATAACGGCATGTTGGTGGTCCATATCCAGACATCACTCTCTCCCCAATTTATGAATATTTTTTCAATGACAAGTAAACTGAATTAGGAGAAAAAACTCATCTTCATAGTAAAAATTCATACAAATATAGACTCACAGCTATGTTACTCCCATGAAAATAGGTAACACACTTGTTTTGAGTCCATCCTAAGAATGAACTACTCTATCCTGGCACTTCTTTCCCTCTTCTCAGTGCTTCTGACAGTGTATATATGTTGTAGAATATAGATGTCTAAAGAATCTGTCTCAGGAGTAGTCCCAAAAGAACAACATTGGGTATAACAATTTACTCTAACCCCATGATTGTTGTATTCCTTGGCTTCCAATTCTGTGGCATATGTAGTTTATTGAGAGCCGCTGGTAGTGAAATTCCATGAGACTATACAGCAGTGACAACTAGTGTTCACAAGGTCAACCTATCAGAACTAAGGGTTCTGTTAGAGGAAACCATCATGCAAAGCGTTATGGAATTACTGGCTTTTGAATGAACTGGCTGTCTCTTGTAAACTTCTTGTGCAATAACAGATATGAGTCTCCCCGCTTACCATGCATCTTCATGTTACATGTACATGTAATCTCATGATTGCATCTCAATCTTGGGCACAACTTTCCCTATACATTTGGGGTAATTGGACAAACTGTCCCCAGCTGCATTTATTTTTCATTAACATATATCTAGCTAGGGCCATTCTCTGGACAGAAGTATTTCAGCAAAGATACCTTTTTCCAAGGACAAAACTGCACATAGATAAACATTAGCTCATCTCACTCACAGAGAAAAGAACCACTAACAATTAAATCCTCAACTCCTTACCTTCACCCTAGGTTATTTGCACAAGACCCTAACTTAGAGATTTACTGCTCACATTCCTGGGATGAAGTTTTAGCCATTTGCTAGGTAGTGAGTTAAGGCCACTGACCCAAGGAGATTGCCTCGAGGCCAGGCAGGCAATAGGTGCCAAGCTGCTTTCTTGTGCAAATTATGTTTTTATTCCTCCTCAGCCAGGTGCTAGTCCTAGATTTTCTCCTCAGGAATTACTCTGAGTGAAAGTGCTTTTACTAACCAAATACTACATGTTCTGACATAGGTTGCTTAGCCACCCAGCTAGCATATGTCCCCCTCCCTATCAGAAAGCAGCTGCAGCCAGGATGAGCGGGAAAAGTGGTGCCAAAGACAGTTTACTTTCTTGTGACTTATTGACCCCTAACATTCTATCTAGCCATTTCTATATTATAGTTTGAGCATATAAATTCCCTAATTGATCTTAGCCTTTAGTTGACCCTACCAGAGAACTCCCCTCTAGTCACTCCCCTTTTGGGTTGTAATTGGAAGCTGACAATTAATTGCTTTATGTGTGGATCATTATCACCTCTCTGCAACCCTGAAAACTTCAAGCCTCACATTGCTATACCAGAGAATTACTGTGTGAGTATATATACTGGTTCTCTGAGAGCACTGGGAGGATTGATGGAAATGAACAAGGATGAGGACAGAGATGGAAAGAACTAGGTAGAATGATGAGAGAACAGCAGAAGGGACTGAGAGCAGGAGGAACCGAGAGGAGCTAAGTAAGAGAGCAGAAAAGAAACTGTGCAGATAGAATCGCCATAGAAGAATAAAGTGAATGGACTAATGAACTCAGTGTGCTTAGATTCATTGAATATCCCTCAGATTAGAATCCTCAGCTGGTTGGTAGACTCTTCCGTGGACCCTGAGAGCAAACAATATAGGCTGGATCTAATATTGTTTGCATTAGTAGTTATTTCCAAGAAAAGGAAAGATGAAAACTAAAAGAGAGCACAACTAAAAAAGTGTTCTCATTAAAAATAGAAATGAAAGTCCTGGGAGTTACAAGAGAAAGCACAGTGCCACAGAAGCAAGGTAAATAAATTCCTAGAGTCAACCTCTTTTTCCCATTAGGACAAGGATTCATTTAAGTTATGACAGCATCAAAATCCCCTCTGGCTGAAGAGGACTTGAAGGGATCATCTTCATATATTTACCACACATGGGTTATGATTATAGACATGTGACTCAGAACCAACTGTACACAGTGCTAGGGGATAAAACTCATGCTTTGAGGATGCTTCAAAGTACTCTGCTGTCTAAGATACATCCTTATCCATTCATTGTCATTACAGTACAACACAACACAATCAGGAAAATGGAGACAGTTTCTACAGAAAAGGAATTAACCTAGCAATAACTATAGTAGCTACACAGATAGATTATAAATTCTCATAAGTATAACAATAAAAATTATATCAGAATCTATATCTTTACTAATATTAAATCCAAGACAAAGGCAATTCAAAAGAAGCTTAAAAATCCTTAACCCATCCATACTGTCCAAAACAATTTACAAATTCATCGGAAAACCAATGAAAATGGTTTGTTTATTGTAGTTTAAATTGTATTTATGGTAGTCTAAGGTCACAGAAAACCATACATCTTTGGTGAAATGCCACATATGATGGAATATATATAGTGTTCCACATAAGCAGAAATTTGAAAAATGTAGGAAAGAAGTCAATAAATGCCAAGCGCATTGCTCACAGAAATAGAAAACCAACAACTGAATTCTTATGACAAAACTAAGTAGGATCAACTATGGTGGCACATGTCAATGATGATAACACCAAGAATGTAGATGCAGGCAGATCTGTGAATTCCAAACCAGCTTCTTCTATGTCATAGGTTTCAGGCTATCTCTGAATGTACAGTGACCCTATCTCAAAAGGAAATTGAAAAAAATGACAATATTGTGTAGACACTATGTTCATAAATAAATAGCTGAGTTAGAGGCACTCCATTAAATGACTCTAAGATGCAGTAGAAAGAAAAGGCCTTCAAAAAAGCAGGCCTTGAGTAGTAAAGCAGACTCAGATCTCTAGTTCAGGATAAAGTATGAACACCTAGCCCCATGAATTAGAATCAAGGGATTCCTTATGTAGGTGTGAAAACAAACTGGAGAGAGCACATTTTTAGTGAAAATCTGGGAAACATAGAAATTCACACATGTAAGACTGATATATTTGATGTATTTTCTCACCCTATATAATATCACCTCAAATTGTGCAAAATATCTAAAAGAAAAAAAATCAAGCTATGCAACACATGCAAGCACTTTGTATAGGCATAGTTTGTTAAAATCATAATTAACAGAAGAAGCAAGTTTGGACATGCTGAAGGACAGAAAAATAAAACCACTATGTAGAGTCACAGAAAAATGTGACAGAGAGAACAGATGCGGGATAAGAAAGGCCTTTGTAAACTATTCACCTAACAAATAATTACTACACAAAATACACCATGCAGTTACAGGACCCGGTTATCAGACCCCCCAAGTAAGACAATTAAAGCAGAGAGTGTCGTCTGAAAGGATAATGCCACAGTTTCCTTGTGCAGCTGTGAGAAACACCATGATCAAATGTAACATGATCAAGAAGTGGTTAATTTCATTCAGTTTATACTTAATGACTGAGCGGAGCCAAATCAATAACTCGAGACAGGAACTGAAGTAGAGAGCATGGAGTAACGACAGTTTCTCCTTTGACTGGTCGCCTTGCTTTCTTATACAACCCAAGCCCTCCTGACAAATCTTGGCAATGCCCACAGTGGGCAATCCTTCAGTTGTGGTTTCTTCTCAGTTCACTCCAGTTTGTGTGAAGTTGTCAGAAACCAAAAGCACAGTCGTGTGTAGATGTAACCAACCATCTTATTAAATAAGAAACACAGAGCCAATGCAAAGAAGAAAGCCAAGAGGTCAGAGCTAAGAGCTAAAACCTTACCCTTCTTCTTGCGGTGGTCCTACCTCTCCGAACCAGAGCTACTTCCTGTGTTAAAGTCTTTATATAGAGTTTCTGTTCTGCCTTCTCATTGGTTGTAAACCCAACCACATGACCACCTCGTCACTGCCTGTCTTAAAGACGTGCACCACCACTGCCCAGCTTTCAAATGGCTTGCTAATAGCTCTGACCCCCGGGCAACTTTATTTATTAACATACAAATAACATTTTAGTACAAAATAAAATATCACCATAGGCATGGATTAAAACAATACCTCAAATGGTCAAAATGTTTTTAGAATAATTGCCTGATTTCATTATTTTTCATAGAAAGGCATTTCATAACCAATGTGAGCAATCATCTCTCATGAGTTACAATGTTACTATTAAAGAGATTAGGTCAAACATTCTGGTGATGGTGTAGAGGAGAAGGAACCTCTTATACAGCTTCTAGTGCTATTGAGTATTAAGATCATCACCCAAAACTATGCATGTTCATGAGAAGGAGCCTTAAGGAAGAAGCAGCTAGTCCACTTCTCTGGATATGAAGCGATGTGGACATAATAGACTCTGTTCCTCATCAGCAGAATACATACAACTGCCCTTAAACACAGCATCTGGATGGACTAGTGATTTCTACATGGGAGGGACTGTGAAGACTGGAGGGGTAAACTTAGCTGGAGAGTTGTGACTCAAGCACAATTTGAGTGAATAATAATATCTAAAGACCTACATTGTACATCATAAACTTTATTACATATAATGGATAACAAATATAGGCTAGGACCTGAAATCTCCAAAAACAAAGCAATGATGTGGATTTTGACAAATCAACCAAACAGACTTGAGCATTATATGTAAATCCTGTTCAGAAAATATAATAAAGTATTTAATCACAAGCATGAATGAAGTTTTGTATACTTTGATGTATAGCCTATCTTGTACAAACACAGAAATTGTGAGAATATGTTACATAAGGCAAATATATTTATCATACACAGAAAATAAAAAATATCTATCTCAGAACTCTATTTCCTTATATCATGACATGTTAAATCATGACAAGGCATTGCCCTCTGTTCATATCTGACATGCTTGACACTTCAGTCTATTTTACTGCCAGTGTGTTCTTTGTAGGAAGACTGCTACTGCTGTACCATCTGGAGGGACACAAGCATAGTGCACAGCGGTAACTGAGCTGGTGAAACTGGACAGCAGAGGAAAAAAGGAATTATGGGGAGACTTATCTCTTGTAGAGGTCCACATGAAATATTTCAACTAGTTCTGAAGTTTGGATTCCTCTGATCATGTTTTCTATTTCAATGTCAGACAAAATGTGAAAAGATACACTCACTGTCTAATGGTGATTCACATCTGAACTACTTCCATTCTCCACTGTCTGGACCTGATGACTCACCATAGTACCAAGATGCTAGCAAAGTGTTTCAATGTCACATACACCAGAATCCACCACACACTTTCAGCAATTTTCCATCAACTGATCACAGGCTGCACCTTGATTACATGTTTTTATTCCCTCATGTTCAGTTCATAGTTGAATACATTCCTTAGATCTTTATTTCATGGATTCCCTACACTGATAGACCTACATACATAATACCAAATATTCCTTACTTCCTTTAAAAAGAAATACACATGGTTATTTCTCTGTAAATTCACCAAGTTGACTGAAACATACTAAACAGACTTTCTAGATCCATGCCTAAAAATTTGAGAGTGTCTATGGAAGAACCCTCAGTGGACATGATCTCACAGAGTATGTCCATATGAATACATACATAAAATTAAGCAAAGGTATAATAGAAAAATATGGAAGTAATTAGATAAATGGTAAAACAATGGTAAAAAAATTCTGAGAATCAAAAAATGTGGGGGAAATCTATTTTAATACTCTGAGAAATTTTAAAGATAGAAAATATTAGGTAAGAGTATTAAGCTTTTAATTCTGACATCCCTGCACCCAAATCAGAGGCAGCAAATCCTATGCTCATTGAACCTGAGGAGGGATTCCAAAGTCTCTGCTTTCAAAGCCATTATCTCCTCTAACAGAAGCACATTTGAAATTCCACAATTCCCTAAAATGCTGTGCCAACTGCTGCCAAACACCCTTGTACTGCAGAGCTAGAACTGAATGTGCTCAGAGTCTGAGGAATTACCAGAAGCACAAGATACATCCACAAATTGCAGTTGTCAAATATGGAGCATAAACCACTGAAACCAAATGTCTCTCTTCCCACTTGAGAGGACAAAAGGAGTCAATGAGAAAAAAAAATTAAAGAAAGGATCTGGGAAGTACAGATAGGGAGCCTCAGATGGGAGGTATATGCAATAATGGTTGTTCAAGCCACACATATCCTAGGACACATGAATTTTTAAAAATAATGAGTCAATACAATATACTTACAATTTTCCAATTTACATTTCTTCTTTCTGGGAAATAAAAACAAACGGAAAAATGCACCAATGACCATTGACCCATTACTGTGTAATCAATATTTTTTCTGATATGCAGGAAGAGGTTGCGGTTGTACAAATGAGAGTTGGCATCTGCAGAAACCAAGAGATAACAATCCAAGGTACTAGCACATTAATAGATGCCTCTGACAAGACATAAGTCGGGATTATGGAACAGAAAGTGTGTAGCCTGTATATACACAGCTCATGTGCTTGTGTGCATGTATGCTTGTAATGTAGCTGATGACTGAATTTGTCACTCAAATCAGCCTGAGATATTTCCAAGGATCCTTTCCACTACCATTTGAGAGTTCTGTGGTTCTTTTTCCTTCAGGCTATGCATCTGAGGCACCATACTCAGCAAAAAACAAGTTATTGTATTAAGTGACATATTTTCTTCTCCAGCCACAATCACAAGTATTTCCTCCAAACTTTAAGCTTCCTGGGTTTGGCTCTCCTGTGTATTTGGCCACAAGCGTTTACCAAGGAGGAGCTCATGTGAGAGCCTTTGAGGATGATGTAAACATATTACATCAGAGCAAGCCATGTTTGGTGAATAATGTACAGGCAGAAAATTCTCACCCCAACCATTGTTAAGTTAAATTAAAAGGGTATCATAATCCTCAAACTTAATACTATTGATCTTAGCTTTACTTTTTATTTACCTATTAGTCTAAGGATTCAAAGAACATTCTGTGCATGGCACATGCATGTCTCCTCATCAATATTATGTCCATCCTCTCCTCTAGATAGTTTGTGTCACATTCTTGGGAAACAACTATCCAGTTGAACTTCTCACTACAGATCAGTCACTTAATTTCTTTGCAGAAATCAAGTTTCTGGTTGCATCTTAGCTTTGATCTTCTATACTGTTGCTCTCTATTTTTATCCAGACTGGAACACTAAATTGATATGTATTCTGTATCCTCCTTCCAGTCTTTGTCACCACTCTTTGTCCTTTTGTGACATGAGAGTATCAGAGAAATCCCACCATTTCTCCAAAGAACATAATGGCTGCTGAGAGTCTCTGTATTCCTACCGTGAAATTACTAAACAAATGTATCACAAGCAGGGATTATTTCCTAACACATAAGACAATTTCAGGATAGTGAAAATTCTTTATGCTGCAATGTATACATAGTTGAATTTTCATGTTAATTTGCTCACCATGAAAGCTCTACAGCACAATATGTGAATCAATGTACAGGCAATGATTTTCTTCTGATAATGATAAATGAGTTATGGTACATTATTGTAACTCATTCCCCTCAAAATGGAAGTTGTCAATACAGGGAGATACAGGAAGGGAGGGTCTCTTTATATGGGCAAATTGTCAACAGAAGTGGTTTTTCTTAATATTTACTCTACTTCTGACAGAATCATAAGAACATCACTGTTGTAGTTCAGCATTACCTCCACTGTCATCATAAATGCTCCAATCCCATGTTAGTAGTGAATCTCTACAATGTATCCTTTCTAAACAGAAAAGGTGATAAGTAGACATTATAGAAGATATTTTCCATATTTCTCATGAAAATAATGTTTTCTATATCAATTTTGAGTTTTATTTGTCCCATAATAAGAATTTATTTTAAGATTATTTTTTAAGATTTATTTTATTTTTAATTGTGTGTGTGTTCATGCACAAGTGTATATGCTAACATGAATGCAGGTGCCTCTAAAGGCCAGAGGATCATGATCCTTGGAGCTGAAATTTGAGGTGGCTCTGAGCTGATTAGGTATGTACAGCTCATCAGGTTGTCTGCAACATCAGCATGAACACTTATGCTCAAATATCTCCCTTTGAGCATTTAAGAGACAAGTATTTATTTCTCTTTGTTTATATAAGCCCTTAAATTTCAACAAAATAGCTGCCTAAACAAGATCTTGACAATGACAATACAGCCTGATAGCCCAAATGGTAAGAGGTAAATCTCACATGACTCTACCCATAGCAGAATGCATACAGGAAAGTAAGGACTGCTGGGAAACAGAGAGCCATTATTTGTTGGGGACAACTCCACAATTTATTATCTCATTACTAGTAGTCAGGAATAAAACATATATATTCTTGCAGCCTTATTAACTGTCATATGAAGGCCATGACCTTCATATAACAACATTATTGGGAATCTTTGTTTTGTTTTGTTTTTTTCACTTTTATTTATTAAGAAATTTTCTACTCACTCCACATGCTATCCACAGACCCCCTCTCCTCCCTCCTCCCATCCCCCAGCCCTCTTTACTAAGCCATGCCACATCCCCCAAATTGAGGTCTCCCATGGGGAGTCAGCAAAGCCCAGCACACTGAGCCTAGGCAGGTCCAGGCCCTTTCCCACTGCACCAAGGCTGTGCAAGGTGTCACATCACAGGCACCAGATTCCAGAAGCCTGCCCACAGACCAGGGACAGATCCTGATCCCCCTGCCTGGGTGCCCCCCAAACAGTTTGAGCCAAACAACCGTCTTCCGTATCCAGAGGGCCTAGTCCAGTCCCATGGGGGCTCCACAGCCACCAGTCCACAGTTCATCGGCTTCCACTAGTGTGGCCAGTCATTTCTGCACATCCTCCCATCATGATCTCGACATCCCTCGCCTGCAGTATCTCTCCTCTCTCACATCAATTGGATTCCCAGAGCTCAGCCTGGGCCTGACTGTGGATCTCTGTATTTGCCTCCATCTGTCACTGGACAAAGGCTCTATGATGACAGTTAGGGTATTTCCTAGACTGGTTACCAGAGTAGACCAGTCAGGCACCCTCTGGACCACTGCCAGCAGACCAAGGTGGGATCAACCTTGTGGATTTCTGAGAACCTCCCCAGCACCCTGGCTCTTCCTGTTCCCATGATGTCCTCATCTATCATGGTATCTTCCTCCTTGCCTTCCCACTCTGTCCCTGTTCCAGCTTGACCCTCCCATTTCCCTATGTTCTCATCCCCCACTCCTCACTCTCTGCCATTCTCGCACACACGTCTGCAGTCCACTCATGTAGATCTCATCTACTTCTCCTTCGCAGGGTCATCCATGTGTCCCTCCTAGGGTCTTTCCCTGTTAGCTAGCCTCTCTGGAGTTGTGGGTTGCAGTTTGGCCATCCCTTCCCTCCCATTTAGTATCCGCTTATGAATGAGTACATACTATGTTTGTCCTTCTGAGTCTGGGTTACCTCATTCAAGATGATATTTTCTAGATCCATCCATTTGCCTGGAATTTTCATGTATCATTGTTTTTTTACTGCTGAGTAGTACTCCATTGTGTATATGTGCCATATTTTCTTTATCCATTCTTCAATTGAGGGACATCTAGGTTGTTTCCAGGTTCTTGCTATTATGAATAATGCTGATATAAACATAGTTGAGTATGTGTTCTTGTGGTAAGATTGAGCATTCCTTGGGCATATGCCCAAGAGTGGTATAACTGGGACTTGAGGAAGACTTATTCCCAATTTTTTGAGAAACTGCCATACTGATTTCCAGAGTGGCTCTACAAGTTTGCATTCCCACCACCAGTGGAGGAGTGTTTCCCTTTCTCCACATCTTCTCCAACATAAGGTGTTATCAGTGTTTTTTATCTTAGCCATTCTGACAGATGTAAGATGATATCTCAGAGTTGTTTTGATTTGCATTTCCCTGATGACCAAGGATGTTGAGCAATTCCTTAAATGCCTTTCAGCCATTTGAGATTCGTCTATTGAGAATTCTCTGTAAAGCTCTGTAGCCCATTTTTAATTGGATTATTCAGTATTTTGATGTCTAGCTTTGAGTTCTTTATATATTTTGGAGATCAGCCCTCTGTCAGATGGGGGAATGGTGAAGATCTTTTCCCATTCTGTAGGCTGTTGTTTGGTCTTATTGACCGTGTGCTTTGCTCTACAAAAGCTTCTCAGTTTCAGGAGGTCCCATTTATTAATTGTTGTGCTCAGTGTCTGTGCTACTGGTGTTATATTTAGGAAGTGGTCTCCTGTGCCAATTCGTTCCAGACTACTTCCTACTTTCTCTTCTATCAAGTTCAGTGTAACTGAATTTATGTTGAGGTCTTTGTATACTTGGACTTGAGTTTTGTTCATGGCAACAGATATGGATCTATTTACAGTCTTCTGCATGTTGACATCCAGTTATGCCAGCACCATTTTTTGAAGATGCTTTCTTTTTTCCATGGTACAGTTTTGGTTTCTTTGTCAAAAATCCTATATTCACAGGTGTGTGGATTAATGTTAGGGTCTTTAATTCGATTCCATTGGTCTACATGTCGGTTTTTATGCCAGTACCAAGCTGTTTTTATTACTATAGCTCTAGAGTAGAGCTTGAGGTCAGGAATCATAATGCCTCCAGAGGTTGCTTTATTATATAGGATTCTTTTAGCTATCCTGGTTTTGTGTTTTTCCATATAAAGTTAAGCATTGTTCTTTCCAAGTCTGTGAAGAATTGTGTTGGGATTTTGATAGGGATTGCATTGACTCTGTAGATTGCTTTTGTTAAGATTGCCATTTTTACTATGTTAATTCTACCTATCCATGAGCATGGAAGATCTTTTCCTTTTCTGATATCTTCTTCAATTTCTTTCTTCAGAGACTTAAAGTTCTTATCATACAGGTCTTTCACTTGCTTAGTTAGAGTTACCCCAAGGTATTTTATATTATTTATGGCTATTGTAAAGGGTGAGGTTTCTCTGATTTCTTTCTCAGCCCCTTTTTCATTTGTATATAGGAGGGCTACTGATTTTTTTGAGTTAATCTTGAATCCCGCCACCTCACTGAAGGAGTTTATCAGCTGTAGAAGTTCCCTGGTAGAATTTTTGGGGTCACTTATGAATACTATCATATCGTCTGCAAATAATGAAAGTTTGACTTCTTCCTTTCCAATTTGTATCCCCTTGATCTCCTTATGTAGTCTTATTGCTCTAGCTAGAACTTCAAGTACTATGTTGAATAAGTATGGGGATAAAAAAATAAAAAATAATACAAAAATAAATAAATAAATCTGTAAAAAAAAAAAAAAAAAAAAAAAAGGAAAAAAAGCCGGGCGGTGGTGGTGTGCGCCTTTAATCCCAGCACTTGGGAGGCAGAGGCATGCAGATCTCTGTGAGTTCGAGGCCAGCATGGTCTCCAAAGCGAGTTCCAGGAAAGGCACAAAGCTACACAGAGAAACATCGTCTAGAAAAATAAATAAATAAATAAATAAATAAATAAATAAATAAATAGATAGATAGATAAATCTGTAAAATAAGTATGGGGAGAGTAGACAACTTTGTCTTGTTCCTGATTTTAGTGGAATCGCTTTGAGTTTCTCTCCATTTAATTTGATGTTCACTGTCAGCTGCGGTAAATTGCCTTTATTATGTTTAGGTATGTTCCTTGTATTCCTGATCTCTCTAGAACCTTTATCATGAAGGGGTGTTGGATTTTGTCAAAGGCTTTTTCAGCGTCCAATGAGATGATCATGTGGTTTTTTTCTTTCAGTTTGTTTATATGGTGTATTACATTGACAGACTTTCATATGTTGAACCATCCTTGCATCCCTGGGATGCAGCCTCTTGGTCATGGGAAATAATTTTTTTGATGTGTTCCTGGATTTGATTAGCCAGTATTTTATTGAGTATTTTTGCCTCAATGTTCATGAGGGAGATTGGTCTGTAATTCTCTTTTTTTGTTGCATCTTTGTGTGGTTTGGGTATCAGGGTAACTATAGCCTCATAAAAAGAATTTGGTAATGTTCCTTCTGTTTCTATGGTGTGGAACAATTTGAAGAGTATTGGTATTAGCTCTTCTTTGAAAATCTGGTAGAATTCTGTGCTGAAATATCTGGTTCTGAGCTTTTTTTGGTTGGGAGACTTTTAATGGCCATTTCTATTTCTTTAGAGGTTATTGGTCTATTTAAATATTTTATCTGGCCTTGATTTAACTTAGGTATCTGTCCCTATCCAGAAAATCATCCATTTCTTTCAGATTTTCCAGTTTTGTGGAGTAGAGATTTTTGAAGTATGACCTGATGATTCTTTGGATTTCCTCATTGTCTGTTGTTATGTCCCCCTTTTCATTTCTGATTTTGTTAATTAGGATGCTCTCTCTCTGCTTTTTGGTTAATTTGGATAAGGGCTTATCTGTCTTGTTGATTTTCTCAAAGAACCAACTCTTTGTTTCATTGATTCTTTGTATTGTTTTCTTTGTTTCTATTTTATTGATTTCAGCCCTCAATTTTATTATTTCCTGGCGTCTGTTTCTCCTGGGTGAGTTTGCTTCTTCTTGTTCTAGAGGTTTCAGTTGTGCTGTTAAGTCACTAGAGTGAAATTTCTCCAACTTCTTTATGTGGGCATTCAGAGCTATGAATTTTCCTCTTAGCACTGCCTTCATGGTGTCCTATAAGTTTGGGTATGTTGTGCATTCATTTACACTGAATTCTAGTAAATCTTTAATTTCTTTATTTCTTCCTTGACCCATTGGTGATTCAATTGGGCATTATTCAGTTTCCACGAGATTGTAGGCTTTCTGTAATTTTTGTTGTTGTTCAAGTCTAACTTTAGGCCATGGTGGTCTGATAAGACACAGGAGGCTATTTCAATTTTTTTTTGTATCTGTTGTGATTTGCTTTGTGACCAAGCATGTGGTCAATTTTGGAGAAGGTTCCATGGGGTGCTGAAAAGAAGGTATATTCTTTTGTGTTAGGGTGGAATATTCTGTAGATATTTATTAAGTCTATTTGAGTCATAATGTCTGTTAGTTCCCTTATTTCTCTGTTAAGTTTCTGTCTGGCAGACCTGTCCATTGGTGAGAGTGGGGTGTTGAAGTCTCCCACTATTAGTGTATGGGGTTTGATGTGTAATTTGAGCTTTAGTAATGTTTCCTTTATAAATGTTGGTGCCCTTGTATTTGGGGCATAAATATTCAGAATTGAGACTTCATCTTGTTGGATTTTCCCTGTGATAAATATGTAGTGTCTTTCCTGAACTCTTTCAGTTGATTTTAGTTTGAAGTCTATTTTATTAGATATCTTAGGATAGCTACACCAGCTTGCTTCTTAAATCATTTTGATTGGAATGTCTTTTCCCAGGCTTTTATTCTTAGGTGGTGTCTGTCTTTGAAGTTGAGGTGTGTTGCTTTTTGAAGCAAATGGATGAATCTTGTTTTTGTATCTATTCTGTTAGCCTGTGTCTTTTTATAGGTGAAATGAGACCATTGACATTGATGGATATTAATGACCAGTTATTGTTAATTTCTATTATTTTTTGGTGGTAGTGTTATATGTTTCCCTTTTTTGATATTAGTTGGTATGGGACTATCTACTGCCTGTGTTTTCATGGGTATATCTAACTTCCTTAGGTTGGATTTTTCCTTTGAGTGCTTTCTGTAGGACTGGATTTGTGGAGAGATGTTGTTTAAATCTAGTTTTATCATGGAATATTTTGTTTATGCCATCTATGTTGATTGAGAGTTATGCTGGGTATAACAGTCTGGCTTGGCATCCATGGTCTCTTAGTATCTGCATAACATCTGCCCAGGACCTTCTGGCTTTTAGGGTCTCCATTGAGAAGTCAGGTGTTATTCTTATGGGTCTGCCTTTATATGTTACTTGGCCTTTTTCCTTTGCAGCTCTTAATATTTTTTCTTTATTCTGTATGTTTAGTGGTTTGATTATTATGTGGCAAGTAGACTTTTTTTGGATCCAGTCTACTTGGTGTTCAGTAACCTTCTTGTATTTTTATAAGCATTTCCTTCTTTAGGTTGGGAAAGTTTTCTTCTATGATTTTGTTGAATATATTTTTTGTGCCTTTGAGTTGTTATTCTTCTCCTTCTTCTATCTCTATTATTCTTGGGTTTGCTCTTTTTATGGTATATCAAATTTCCTGGATGTTTTGGGTCATGACTTTGTTGGTTTTAGTATTTTCTTTGACTGATGAATCTATTTCTTCTACTGTATCTTCAATGCCAGAGATCTGCTCTTCCATCTCTTGCGTTCTGTTCGTTATGGTTGCATCTGTAGTTCCTGTTCATTTACTCAAATTTTCCACTTCCAACATCGCCTCAGTTTGTGTCTTCTTTATTGACTCCATTTCAGTTTTGAAATCTTGAACTGTTTCCCTCACTTGTTTAATTGCTTTCTCTTGGCTTTCAAAGAATTTACTGATTTCTTCCCATTTTTTGTTTGACATTTCCTCGATATCTTTAAGTGAATTTTTCATCTTCTCTTTTAAAATCTCTTAAAGATCTTATTAAAATCATTTTTATGGTAGATATCTTCTATTTCTTCTGTGTTGGGATGTTCAGGTCTTGCTGATGTAGGTTCTGATGGAGCCATATTGGTTTTTATATTGTTGACTGTATTTTTGCACTGACATCTACCCATCTCTTTCTCCAGTTGGTGCAAGTGGTGTCTGTGTCTGAGGGAGCCTCTCTTGTTTTGATTGATACTCTTGATCCAGTGGGAGCTCTTGGTCTAGTCAATGCTGATGGACTTCTTGTCTTAGGGTGCAGCTCTTAGTCCAACTGGCGCTAGTGGGCTCTGTCTCAGGGAGTAGCTGCAGTCTCAGAGGGTGGGTGGGATTTGGGGGAGGTGGGGCTTGGGTTACAGGGTCTGATGGGGGATGGTGGTAGTCTGACCTGTTTGCCGGAGGTCTGCCTGCCAACTGGCCTGGAACTGGAACTGCCATGTGTGGGGGGATTAGGGACACAGTGTTGTGCCCTGGGCCCAAAGCCTAGGTGTCTGGGGTGTTTGGGTATGAGGATAAAGACTCACTTCTTAGTCCAGTTGGGTGCTGGCAGGCTCTCTGTTGGAAATCTTTGACTCATGTCTTCTCAATAGCTTGTGAACTCTTACACACTGATATCTGGGAATTTCTGTCTGGAAATCTGTTGTTTGTTAATGAAATCAAATTAGGTTAAGACTATATTGACTGATACAGACATGAACAGAATCCCATAATACAAGTAGTAACTGGAAATGTGGCAGAGACACTTGGGAAAGTGCTGCAGCTCCAGTGTTGGAATTGCAAAGATGGCTGTCACTGTATTATGTGTGTCTGTGTATGTCTTAATTACTACCAAATGCAAACTCACAGCAAAATCCCTATTCTCCTTGATCTTTACAGTTTTCTACATAATCCTCTGTGATATTGCATAGGCTTATAGGGTTGAGGAAATTGGTCAAACCAGTTGCCAAGGCACTGACATAAAGTACTTCCTTATGAGTCAACCTGCCTGAGGGATTAGCAACAGGTGATATCAGAGTTCCTGATTTGCCCAACCAATGAGGGATGACCTCACAAAGCCACCAGATTGGGACACAGCTTGGATGCTGGGGGGATGGTATACAAGGCCTTTACTATTATTGAATAAATGAATTTTCTGTTTGCCTTCAACTTACTCTCGGTTTTTGTGTTGTTGACACCATATCTTCTCTCTCCCTCCCCTGAAGGAGCTGTTAGGATCAAGTAATAATTGCCCAAATCTGGTCTGCAACTTGTTTAGTATATGTATCCTTTTAGCCTGGTTTCCAAAATTTTGCATTTTGTTTTGTTTTGTTTTTGTTTTATGGTCTCTATCTATTTCTAAATAAAGTTTCCTTTATGAGGACTATATTGTCTATGGGCATAAGGGTAAATATTTAGAATATAGTTACTGAATATGCTGCTTTAATAAACTGGTAGTTGTATATCCTTCTCCAAATCTAAGACTTCACTATCCCTGTTAATTTGTTGGATTTTTTTTCCATTTTTCTTTATGAAGAAATTTTCTATTCCCTCTACATACTACCCAGAGATCCCACCTCCTCCTTCCTCCCATCTCCCAAACCTCCCTCCCAAGCCACCTCACATCCCTACATCCCCCAAATCAGGGTCTCCTATGGGGAGTCAGCAGAAACCCGGCACACTGAGCCTAGGCAGGTCCAAGCCCCTTCCCAATGCACCAAGGCTGCACAAGGCATCACACCACAGGCACTGGCTTGCCAAAAGCCTGCCCATGCACCAGGGATGGATCCCAATCCCCCTGCCTGTGTGCTCCCCTAACAGTTCAAGCCAAACAACTGTCTTCCATATCCAGAGGGCCTAGTCCAGTGCCATGGGGGCTTCACAGTCACTAGTCTACAGTTCATGGGCCTCCAATAGTGTGGCCAGTCTTCTCTGCAATTCTTCCCATCATGATCTTGTTCCCTGCCTGCAGAATCCCTCTTCTCTCCGATCGATTGGGTTCCCGGAGCTCAGTCTGGCCCCTGGCTGTGGATCTCTGCATCTGCCTCCATCAGTCACTGGACAAAGGCTCTGTGATGATAGTTAGGGTATTTGCTGTACCGGTCACCAGAATAGACCAGTCCAGGCATCCTCTGGACCATTACAAAATCTGACAAAATTTGTTGGTTTCTAAGTAGCAGACATGGTGTCACTCTTCCTTAGGAGGTCTTAAGTGAAACCAGATAGCTGTTGTTTCCTGCCAAATTATGCTAGCCACTACAGCACCATTTGTGTTATCATGCCATCATGCTTGTTTTTAGTGTTGGTAGGAATCACTTAGTTAGAATGGATTACATATATACCATAAAGGCCATATACTTATTGATGGGTTTTTCCCTGCTTATACTGTCTACCCACTAAAAGACTTACTGGAGAATGCCACATTATGATAGAGATTTTGTGGACCAGTATTAATATAAAATTAAAATTTATATTTTTCTTCCAAATGTAATATGCATGTATCTGAGGAATTATGGATTTAAACATATTTACTCTGTCTTTATGCAATTAGGAAATTCCCTCTCTTCAATTCCTAGATCTCATCTGAAGCACTGTCTTCTTATTGAATTTTCTGCTTTTATCAAAGAGTAAGAAAGAAATTGGGGATTTTCATTCTACTTTCAGAACATTTTCAATGTTAGCTTGCTGTAAGAGATTTGTTATATAATAAATTTTGGACTGAGTATTTTTATGAATTCTAGGCATATACATGTGCTCCCATGAAAAGGATGATGCTATTGAAATTATTGACCAAGGATTTCGTCTTGTGATGCTGGAATTAAAAGTATTGCTTATTCTTGTTGCTGCAGACTTTGTGGTAGAAATGTCAGAATTAGACATTGGACATTCTCTCTGCTTTATGACTGCACTCACCTGACATTTTCTGTATGTTTGACTCCTACCATTTATTGCTCAGATAATTTTTCCATGTTCACATACTTGCTTCATGTTTCCAACATGTATTTGCTCATCATTATGTATATGTTCATCTGACAACATTGGTTGGGATGTTTCTGAGCTTTATCAAGCCTGCAAGATTCACACACGTGTGTTTGAGTTTCTTTGGACCTCCTAAAGAAACTAGTCATATATGCTAGTTTTTTAAAGCAGTCAAGTGTATTGAATCTGAAGCAGGCATTCATATAGCTGAGGGATCCACAGAATAAGGACATGAAATTAAATATATATATGTATTTATGTCAAATATATATGTATGTTAAAAATATGCTTAAGTTGTATATACATATACGTCTCCCTCTCAATTCTAAACTCAAGGGAGTAGAGACATATGTATTCAGGTATCGGGTTGGAGACAATGCAGGGAAAATACTAGTAATAAACATAGCAATGAGAATGGATTTCAATTAAAGCAACAGTACTATGTCTTTCCCAATAATTCATTGTAAAGTAAGTCATCAATTTAGATACAGTGGATGAGGAAAAATGTTTAAATGTGAAAAGTCATATTACATTAATGCTATCTTAAGGTAGTTAGCTTTAAATAGATATGACAAATACAATCACAGAAATACAAAATTGCCATATGTATGAAATGATTATTGGGAGAGGTGATTGAACTTAGGCATTGTTTTTTATTTCAAGACAAATTACAAAGTTTTCTCCCTGGTTTAATAGGGGAGGAGAGGGTTGCCATTGAAGGGTAATGGGATCTGTCCAATGCACCAAGGGCAATGGTGTCTCCCGAGGCAGGTAAGCCCAATGTTTGTAAGCATGGCTTAATCCCTTGTCATCAAAGTTGAGAAAATTAATTTAAAAAAGAACTTCCACCAGGGCCAGGTTGGGATCTTTCTTGGCTTCTGAGGAGATTTTTTTCAAGAGTTCCTGAAGGGTTCTATTAGTTTGCTCCACAGAGGCCTGTCCCTGTGGATTATATGGATTCCTGTGGTATGGGACATTTTCCATGAACTCACAAAATCATTAAACTGCTGTGATACATAAGCAGGGCAATTGTCATTCTTTTTTGTATTTTTTAAATTACATTCATGATATTCATTACTTACACTCATGATATTAATCACATTTGTGGTATTCATAGATTACATTCACAGTATTCAGTCAATTATATATATATATATATATATATATATATATTTCAATTTTAAGTGTTGAATGTGATTTCTTGAAGGGGTTAGGAGGTTAAATACAGGCTGACAGCACAATGGGAGGACCTGGGAGGGCAGAAGCTTGCTACTGATGTTTTACAATCTTGCATCTAAGCTGTTAACACCAATTATTCAGGATACACAGACAAGGAACTTCCCTTAAGCATTCAGGAGGGTGGAACCTGGCAGAGAATTAGCATTGGGAGGATATCAAGGTCAAGGTCCTCAAGCAAGGCAACAATTACCCAAAACGGGGGCCAGGGACCTGCAGGTCCCCCTTTTATTAAAAAATGAGCTTCTGACTTGGGTTGCGTGGGATGTCAGCAGGTCACCTTACCCGTCATGGAGATGCCTGCCCAGGCCACACAGGTGCTCTGTCTTAGGTTGGTGAGTGCCCCCCAGGAATTACCCATCTCTGAATACTCATTATCATACAGGCTCAATCGTGTGTGAGCTGCATGGGTAATTGCTGCCAAAGATCTCAAAGTGGCACTGGGCTTACAATCTGTGTGTTCGATACAGAAAAGACTGACAGAGGTCCTATCTCACCCATAGCCAGTAGGCTAAAGGCAGCTGAGGCATTCCCTTCCTTATCGAGCCATACTGTACGTCGGAGTCCTTGTAAGATAGTTTCCCAAAAGCAAGTGGGACTTGAGTTTATAAGTTTATAATTTTCAAAGCCAATCAAGATGTATATAACTACTGAATTAAACTTATCATGCCCAATAGAATGGAAAATTAACTAACTGTGGTAGCTACTTTTGTTGTCAGGGTCTCCACTGTGCTAGCTGTAGTAAGCAATTATAAAATGGTAATCCCAGAAACAGTAGCAGCAGTGGCCGCCATTGTCATAACAACAACAGCAGCAGCAATGTCAAATTCTCTTCTGGATTGTGTGGACATCCACGGGCATGGATACAACTCCAGTAACACGAACCGCCAAGGCCCGTTTTTTTTTTTTTTTTTTTTATCCCAGCATGACTTTAGCTGGCAGCTCTTCTGGAGAATCCAATCTCATGACTACAGTTCCTAGGCTTACATTAATGCTTGCCAAAGCTGGACATATTAGGCTCTCAATCTTCATTGGCATCAGAAGGGTAGATTTTTTCATGAAGACTCATTAGGTCTCTGTCATGTTGGGCTTCAGCAGCAGCCACAGGGCGTGTTCAGTGCTCAGGAATCCAAAGAGGAACCTCATTGTCCTGAGGAAAGACATAAACCAAACTCTGGGGCCATGCCAACACTAGATCGGGTCTCCTCCATGTGCTAGTAAAAAGATCCTTCCATCGCTCCAGAGGGTAAATTGCAACAGGAGCCCTCCAGTGCTTATCTGCATCGGATCCTCCAGCAGAATCCACCAATAAATTCCAGCAGAATCCACTGATAAAAAAATTTTTAAATATGTAAAACAAGGGAAAGAATAGAATGTGGAGAGGAATGATAAGTCCCTACTTCTCCATTTTTTAACTTTAGTAAAATGTTTGTTTGTTTGTTTGTTTGTTTGTTTAATATTTCAAATATTTCTTTTATTTTTATTGTTTAAAATTAATTAATTAATTTTTTTCTATTACCAGCTGGATAGAGTATGTATTCTCATCTTAATAGTGAGATGTTTCATTGAGTTTGGCTCAGTAATTGAGTAAAACTGAAATTTATTATAAGCCACAGTCGTCTTAGGGACCTCCATGCTATACATATAGCCTTCATGGTTCTATGGGTTGTAGTCTGATTGTTCTTTATTTTATATCTAGAATCCACTTATGAGTGAGTACATACCATGACTGTCTTTCTGGGTTTGGGTTACCTCACTCAGGATGATTTTTTCTAGTTCCATCCATTTGCCTGCAAATTTCATGCTTTCATTGTTTTTCTCTGCTGAGTAGTACTCCATTGTGTATATGTACCACATTTTTTCATCCATTCTTCCGTTGATGGGCATCTAGGTTGTTTCCAGGTTCTGGCTATTACAAATAGTGCTGCTATGAACATAGCTGAGCATGTATCTTTATGGTATGAATCAGCATTCCTTGGGTATATGCCCAAGAGTGGGATGGCTGGATCTTGAGGTAGTTCGATTCCTAATTTTCTGAGAAACCGCCATACTGATTTCCACAGTGGTTGTACAAGTTTACATTCCCACAAACAGTGGAGGAGTGTTCCCTTTGCTCCAACATTGGCTGTCATTGGTGTTTTTGATCGTAGTCATTCTGACAGGTGTAAGGTGGTATCTCAGAATCGTTTTGATTTGCATTTCTCTGATGATTAAGGATGTTGAGCATTTCTTTAAATGTCTTTCAGCCATTTGTAGTTCTTGCTTTGTGAATTCTCTGTTTAGCTCTTTAGCCCATTTTTTAAATGGACTGTTCAGTATTTTGATGTCTAGTTTCTTGAGTTCTTTATATACTGTGGAGATCAATCCTCTGTCAGATGTGGGGTTGGTGAAGATCTTTTCCCATTCTGTTGGCTGTCTTTTTGTCTTATTGACTGTGTCTTTTGCCCTGCAAAAGCTTCTCAGTTTCGAGAGGCCCCATTTATTAATTGTTGTGCTCAGGGTCTCTGTTGTTGGTGTTTTATTTAGGAAATCGTCTCTGGTGCCAATGCGTTCAAGAGTGCTTCCTACTTTCTTTTCTGTTAAGTTTAGTGTAACTGATCCACTTGGACTTGAGTTTTGTGCATGGTGACAGATATGGATCTATTTGCAATCTTCTGCATGTTGACATCCAGTAATGCCAGCACCATTTGTTGAAGATACTTTCTTTTTTCCATTGTATAGTTTTGGCTCCTTTGTCAAAAACCAGGTATTCATATGTGCATGGATTAATGACAGGGTCTTCAATTCGATTCCATTGGTCCGTATGTCGGTTTTTATACCAGTACCAAGCTGTTTTTATTACTATAGCTCTATAGTAGAGTTTGAGGTCAGGGATGGTGATGCCTCCAAATGTTGCTTTATCGTATAGGATTCTTTTAGCTATCCTGGGTCTTTTGTTTTTCCATATGAAATTGAGTATTTTTCTTTCCCAAGTTTGTGAAGAATTGTGTTGGGATTTTGATGGGGATTGCATTGAATCTGTAGATTGCTTTTGGTAAGATTGCCATTTTTACTATGTTGATTCTACCTATCCAAGAGCATGGGAGATCCTTCCATTTTCTGATATCCTCTTCAATTTCTTTCTTTAGAGATTTAAAGTTCTTATCAAAAAGGTCCTTCACTTGTTTAGTTAGTGTTATCCCAAGGTATTTTATATTATTTGTGGCTATTATAAGGGTGATGTTTCTCTGACTTCTTTCTCAGCCCTTTTATCATTTGTGTATAGGAGGGCTACTGATTTTTTTGAGTTGATCTTGTATCCTGCCACTTTACTGAAGGAGTTTATCAGCTGTAGGAGTTCCCTGGTAGAGTTTTTGGGGTCACTTATGTATACTATCATATCATCTGCAAATAGTGAATGTTTGACTTCTCCCTTGCCAATGTGTATCCCTTTGATCTCCTTTTGTTGTCTTATTGCTCTAGCTAGAACTTCTAGCACTATATTGAATAAATATGGGGAGAGTGGACAGCCTTGTCTTGTTCCTGAATTTAGTGGTATCACTTTGAGTTTCTCTCCATTTAATTTGATGTTAGCTGTTGGCTTGCTATAAATTGCTTTTATTATGTTTAGAAAAGTTCCTTGTAATCCTGATCTTTCTAAGACCTTTATCATGAAGGGGTGTTGGATTTTGTCAAAGGCTTTTTCAGCATCTAAGGAGATGATCATGTGGGGTTTTTTCTTTCAGTTTGTTTATATGGTGTATTACATTGACTGATTTTCGTATGTTGAACCATCCTTGCATCCCTGGGATGAATCCTACTTGGTTATGATGGATGATTATTTTGATGTATTCTTGGATTCGGTTTGCCAATATTTTGTTGAGTATTTTTGCATCAATGTTCATGAGGGAGATTGGTCTGTAGTTCTCTTTCTTTGTTGCATCTTTGTGTGGTTTGGGTATTAGGGTAATTGTAGCCTCATACAAAGAGTTTGGTAGTGTTCCTTCTGTTTCTATTGTATGGAACACTTTGAAGAGGATTGGTATTAGTTCTTCTTTGAAAGTCTGGTAGAATTCTGCACTGAAACCATTTGGTCCTGGGCTTTTTTTGGTTGGGAGACTTTTGATGACTGTTTCTATTTCTTTAGGGATTAGTGGTCTATTTAAATGGTTTATCTGGTCTTGATTTAATTTTGGTATGTGGTATTTATCCAGAAAATTGTCCATTTCTTCCTGGTTTTCCATTTTTGTGGAGTAGAGATTTTTGAAGTATGATCTGATGATTCTCTGGATTTCCTCATTGTCTGTTGTTATGTCTCCCTTTTCATTTCTGATTTTGTGAATTTGGGTGCTCTCTCTTTGCCTTTTGGTGAATTTGGCTAGGGGTTTGTCTATCTTGTTGATTTTTTTTCAAAAAACCAACTCTTTGTTTCATTGATTTTTTGTATTGTTCTCTTGTTTTCGATTTTGTTGATTTCAGCCCTCAATTTGACTATTTCCTGGCGTCTATTTCTCCTGGGTGAGTTTGTTTCTTTTTGTTCTAGAGCTTTCAGCTGTGTGTTAATTCATTGGGATGGGATTGCTCCATCTTCTTCATGTGTGCATTTAGAGCTATGAATGTTCCTCTTAGCACTGCTTTCATAGTGTCTCATAAGTTTGGGTATGTTGTACTTTCATTTTCAATGAATTCTAGGAAATCTTTAATTTCTTTCTTTATTTCTTCCTTGACCCATTGATGTTTCATGTGGGCATTATTCAGTTTCCATGAGTTTGTGTGTTTTCTGTAATTTTTGTTGTTGTTGAGGTCTAACTTTAAGGCATGGTGGTCTGATAAGATACATGAGGTTATTCCAATTTTTTTGTATCTGTTGAGATTTTTTTTGTGTCCAAGCATGTGGTCAATTTTTGAGAAGGTTCCATGGGGTTCTGAGAAGAAGGTATATTCTTTTGTGTTAGGATGGAATGTTCTGTAGATATCTATTAGGTCCATTTGAGTCATAACATCTGTTAGGTCCTTTATTTCTTTATTAAGTTTCAGTCTGGTAGATCTGTCTTCTGTGAGAGTGGTGTGTTACAATCTCCCATTACTAATGTGTGGGGTTTGATGTGCGTTTTAAACTTTAGTAGTGTTTCTTTTATGAATGTGGGTGCTTTTGTATTTGGAGCATAAATGTTTAGAATCGAGACTTCATCTTGGTGGATTTTTCCTGTGATAAATATGTAATGTCCATCCTGATCTCTTTTGATTGATTTTAGTTTGAAGTCTATTTTATTTGATATTAGGATAGCTACACCAGCTTGTTTCTTAGGTCCATTTGCTTGGAAATCCTTTTCCCAGCCCTTTACTCGGAGGTAGTGTCTGTCTTTGAAGTTAAGGTGTGTTTCTTGTATGCAGCAGATGGATGGGTCCTGTTTTCTTATCCATTCTGTTAGCCTGTGTCTTTTTATAGGTGAGTTGAGACCATTGATATTGATGGATATTAATGACCAGTGATTGTTAAATCCTGTTATTATTTGTGGTTGTGTTGTGTTGTCCTTCTGTGGTGTATGTTGGTGTGGGATTATCTATTGCTTGATTTTTCATGGATGTGTTTAGCTTCTTTGGGTTGGATTTTCCCTTCTAGTGCTTTCTGTAGGGTTGGGTATGTCGACAGGTATTGATTAAATCTGGTTTTATCCTGGAATATTTTGTTTACTTCGTTTATGGTGATTGAGAGTTTTGCTGGGTATAATAGTCTGGGTTGGCATCCGTGGTCTCTTAGTATCTGCATGAGATTTGTCCATGCTTTTCTAGCTTTCATAGTCTCTATTGAGTAGTCTGGTGTTATTCTGATGGGTTTGCCTTTATATGTTACTTGGTCTTTTTTCTTTGCGGCTCTTAATATTTTTTCTTTGTTCTATGTGTTTAGTGTTTTGATTATTATGTGGCGAGGGGACTTTTTTTTGGATCCAGCCTAATTGGTTTTCTGTAAGCTTCTTGTATCTTCATAGGTATTTCTTTCTTTAGGTTAGGAAACTTTTCTTCTATGATTTTGTTGAATATATTTTCTGTACCTTTGAGTTGGTATTCTTCTCCTTCTTCTATCCCTATTATTCTTAGGTTTGGTCTTTTCATGGTGTCCCAAATTTCTTGGGCGTTTTGTGTTACGACTTTTTTGTCTTTAGTGTTTTCTTTGACTGAAGAATCTATTTTCTCTATTGTGTCTTCAGTGTCAGAGATTCTCTGTTCCATCTCTTGCAATTGGTTGGTTGCTTGTTTCTGTAGTTCCTGTTCATTTAGTCAGGATTTTTATTTCCAGCATTCCCTCAGCATGTGTTTTCTTTATTGTCTCAAGTTCATTTTTCAGATCTTGGAATGTTTCTTTCATCTGTTTAATTACTTTTTCTTGGCTTTCTTTGATTTCTTCCCATTTTTTGTTCATTTTTTTCTTCCATTTCTTTAAGGGAGTTTTTTATTTCCTCTTTAATGGAGTTTTTTATTTCCTCTTTAAGGGATTTTTTAATTTCTTCTTTAAGGGAATGTTTTATTTCTTCTTTACGGGCCTCTATCATCCTCTTAATGTTATTTTTAGGATTGATTTCTTCAGTTTCTTCTGTCTTGTTATGTTCAGGTCTTGTATATGTAGAATCACTAGGTTCTTATGTTGCCATATAGGTCTTTTTTTAAATTTTACAATACCATTCACTTCTACATATCAGCCACAGGTTCCGCTATTCTTCCCCTCCCACCGCCATATAGGTCTTTATGTTGTTGCTTGTATTTTTGTACTGGCATCTACTCATCTCTTCCTCTACTCAGTGCAGGCAGTGTCTGTGTCTGAGAGTGCCTCTCCTGTTCTAATTTTTAGTCTTGGTTCACTAGGAGTTCTTGGTTAAATTGGTTCTATTGGGCTGTTTCTTCAGGAGCAGGTGATCTCAGTCGGTGAAGTACATACTTATGATTCTGGTGATCTGGTTTGGTGGCTGGGCAGTGCCTTCTTCTGTGTTCCAAGGTCACGATTTGTTCATTCGTCAACTCCTCAGCTGATCTTGTTTCTTCAGACTTCAAACTGTAGGCATCTGAATCCTCTCCCAGATGGATTTCAGCTGAACAGGGTAGTCTCACCAACACCTCCAAGTTGTTGGGTTTCGCAGGATCAGCAGCTGGGCCCTGGGTTGGCCTCAGACGGAGTGTTCCGATTCGTTCTGGTTCCGTCCCACGGAGATAGCTTCTTCCCCAGGTGTTGGGATTAAAGGCATCCCTGTTCCAAGCTCTTGATTAAGAGCTTGTTTTCACTAGCTCTTCACAGGTAATAGCTCAGTTTCTGGTCTTTATTGCAACTGTGTTTCGACTGCTGCCTGCTGGGCCTGCTTGCCTCTGCACTAGGCTTATCTGCCTCTGCTGGACCTGCCTGCTTCTGCTGGGCTTGTGTAGTTTTGTGGGCGGCCGCCAGGCCAGTCTACCTCTGTGGGCCTCCGCTGGCCCTACCTGCCTCTGCCTGCCACCACCGCTGCACCTATTTACCTCTGTGGGCCTCCGCTGGGCCTTTTTGTTTATGCCGGCCACCTCCAGGCCTACCTCGCTCTGCGGGCTACTCCGCCAGTCCTACCTGCCTCTGCAGGTTGCCACCAGGCCTGTCTGTCTCTGCCAATGCCTGTGCTTTCTCGCAATTGTCTCTCTTAATGGTCCAAGGAACTCCCATGACTAGCATTGCTGACTTGAGTGCCTTAATAACATTAGCATCTTTCTCTCCTAGCATGG
The DNA here is from genome assembly GCF_004664715.2 of Peromyscus leucopus. Lineage (NCBI taxonomy): Eukaryota > Metazoa > Chordata > Mammalia > Rodentia > Cricetidae > Peromyscus > Peromyscus leucopus. The sequence continues at coordinate 6,647,123 of NC_051081.1, forward strand.
CCAGGGCATACACAATGCCCAAGTAGGTATCTACAATTTTGTGTATATATTCTAAACTGCCAAAAGGTGCATAATGGGTAACATCCATTTGCCATATAGCATTGGTCAATAGGCCATGGGGATTTACCCCTGCTCTTTGGAGGGGCTCTAAAGGAGCAAATGGTACACAAGTAGCACAGGCCCTAGATAGATGTTTACATTGGAAATTGGCAATTCTGGGAGTAATTTGTGCATGCTCTGTGATGATAAATGAAATTGCTGGTGTAGTGCTAGCTTGTGTTAATAAGTCTATAGCCGCTGTTAAAATGATGGTATCACTTATCTCATTCTCCTTGGACAATATGCCTGGAAGTTTGGAATGTGACCAAATATGTGATAAATACCAAGGCTTATTTCTTTGATTCAATACATCTTGTATTAAGAGCATTGTATTGGCCACTGGATTTAGAGCATATTTAACCCTTGAGAATGCCAACACTTTCGTTGCCTGTACAGCATATTGACTATCAGAAAAGATGTTAACAGGCTCATTTTGACACTCCACTATGATTTTAAAAAGTGCCAATAATTCTCCCAGCTGAACAGAACCAGGATTTGGAATGATATATGTTTTGTCTTTTCTCCCTTTCTCTGAATCAATATTCCATATTTATTCTTGTTGGCATCTGAGAAGGCTAGAGTTGTGTGAGGAATGGGCTTAGACAATTGGGAGCATCAGCTGATCCACTAGTATTTGACTTTTTGGAAAATGATTGTCAATTCTTTTGGTAAATTTAGTAACCATCTCTTAAAAGGAAATGGAATCTGCCCAGAGAGCCTGTGTATTTTTTAAGGAAAATGGGAAAGTTAACTTATCAGGTTCTCTTCCATAATTCCTTTGAGCCTTTCTTCCCATTTTAAATGTCTGATCAAATCTAGAGGTAACTTTATGTAAATCTGAGTGTGCTTGATGAATCCACATTAATGGACCAGCCTGTCAGAGTAGGAATCTTCCAGGTGTCCACAGGATTATTGCTAAAAAGGGCAACTCAGCCTTATGGTGCTGCAGGCTGGCAGTGGATAGTATAGTAAGAGCCTTTTCCAGAACATTTTTTGCTCCAGTAGCAAGCTTGACATTCTGTGAGGGCATGTAGGGCCCTGTAAATGCTAGAACAGTTCCCTTATTTCCTATTCTGGAATAGGTAGAAAGGATTTAAGCCAATTTATTGCCCCACATAATTGTTGTAGTTCTAGCCGGGTGGTGGTGGTGGTGGTGGTGGTGGTGGTGGTGGTACACACCTTTAATCCCAGCACTCGGGAGGCAGAGCCAGGCGGATCTCTGTGAGTTCGAGGCCAGCCTGGGCTACCAAGTGAGTCCCAGGAAAGGCACAAAGCTACACAGAGAAACCCTGTCTTGAATAAACAAAAAAAAATAATTGTTATAGTTCTGAAATGAAGTATCTGTCTTTTATATCTAAAAAAGGACAAGGGGCAAACATCCTTAGCAATAACAAAGGCCAAGAGTGAAAAGGGAGGTACTATTTGGATCATATCTGGTGCCACAATTAACTTTAAGGAAGCCAAGTCTTGTATCATTGATTTAACAATTTGTTGTAAATAAACTGAATCAGGGTGTGCCAATAGCAAATCATCCATATAATGTACTAGCACAATATCCTTAAGAACAATAAATAGACCCTGAGAAACATGTGATTGACATATTGAGGGCTGGATTTCATTTCCTGTTGGAGGACTATCCATTGATATCTTTTGGCTGGTTTGTGAATGTTTGGCTCCAGGCTGTAAAGGAAAAGTGACCCTTATCTTGCTGCACTAGGAGAATCTGGAAAAATCAGTCCTTGATATCTAGTATTGTGACATAATGGGAAGGAGGAATTGTGTTGGGGTGCAGGAGGCCTGGTTACACTAAGCCCATTTTTTTTCCATCTGGTCATTGACTACATGAAGGATTTGCAATAGATAATGCTCTCCTGACTTTTGGAATAGCAAATAATAGAGTATTATGCATGCTGGTGGACAGTTCTATATGTCCAGCATGTAACTGTCCCTCCACCAGCTGCTTTAATATTGATAATTTAGGCTCAATAATAGGCCACTATTCCACCCATACACCTTGGTTAGAAAGCCAATTGATTGGACTAAGATCTGGTTGTTTAGTAGTGCTGGACTTTGAGGAGACAGTGGCCCTTAGAATTGGGGATGCTGCTTCGGGTCTTGGCCAGTAAGGCCCATTTTTTTGTGTACAACAGCATTATCAAAGAAGGGCCTATCATCTGTTGTAAGGACAGCCCCCATATCATCTAAGATAGTTCTACACCACAAGTTTCTAGGCACAGTAGAGATGATAGGGTGAATGGCTCCTCAATTGCCATTAAGGTTCTTCCAATGGACTGGGTGGGTGGTTATCTTGGAATCTTGCTGACCCCCAAGTCCGCTAATTAGAGGGCCAGGTTTAAGTTTCCACTGTGGGAAATGGAGTGCTTCTGCCTCAGTTAAAATGGTGACATCTGCACCAGTATCCACCAAGCCTTTAATAGGCTGCCCATCAAGGAGGATGGTCATCATAGGAGAGTGAGGGAAGATGGGCAGTGTCCAAAAGATCTTTGGGTTTGCAGAGACTCCTCTTACTTTCAGGGCTGAGGAGCACCCCCACCCCTGGAGTTTAAAGGAACCTTGGACTCCTCCAGTTGGGAGTGGCAGTCCTTGGCCCAGTGGAATCCTTTATTACATTTTGAGCATCTAGTCTTATACTTAGCAATCCAGCAGCAATCCTTCCTAAGATGACCATGTCTGCCACATCCCCAGTGTGTACTATCAATGGGAGCAGCTTGAGTCTCTTTTCCTATTCTGTTTATCAGCAAGGAGGGTATTAAGGGAAGCTGTGAGGGCAGCAATCAGGCTGCTGTTGGTATCAAGATCTCAGTTAGCTATTACCCATCTATGAATATCCTCATTGTGGACAGCAGCTACTGCATTGCAGGTGGGGGCATTAAGTCCTTCCCATGTCAATTGTTTCATCATCTCCTGAGTAGAGCCGGGATGCACTCTCCACTCCATTGCTTCGCTAACCCATATGAGGAAGTCAGCAAACAACTCCCCTGGCAGCTAGATGAGGTTTCAAAAGTACACAGACGGGTCACAAGGAGTGCAAGATATATGTGCCTTGAAGGCCAATTCTGAGACCTGTTGGAAATAAGCTTGTTGTCCAGTTGGGCTTGTGGTAGGGTTAACATATGGTCCTTGGCGTATTAGCATCTCAAGAGAAACAGTGATGTTGTACTGTATATTAAAATGAGCCTGAGCCTCGGGCTGGTCATCATAGGCAGCTCGCCAATTAAGGAAAACCACAGGGAGGGGTAGGTATTCATAGCTGGTTAGCTGCATTGGGGCCCACATTAACTGGAAATGCCATGGTGGGCATGTGTGGCACCATAGGTTGAATAGGGTGCGATGTATGTGGAGCAGCTGTCTCAGTAGGCAAACATCCAGGCAAATCACTCCATGGATCCTGCAGTGGGAGGGGATAGCTGCTCAAGGCATGGATGGAGCAGAGAGAGGGGCTGCTGGTGTAGGCCTCGGTGCTGCCACAATAATTTCCTCTCTTTTTCCATCTGTTTCCTTTCTTTTATGTCTATTTCCATCCATCTCCTTGTCAGCAGAGGCAGAGGAAATATCAGTCATGGATGGAATGAAGGTGATGGATAAGTTGGTGTTACATTGCTCCTGGCAGTGCTTATTGTGGGCCTTAATGACCTCTTCAGAATAGGAGGACTTTAGGGCAGCTATTATAGCCAAAAAATGGGCATAAAAAACAATGAGAGTGCTACTCCTGAGGCCACTTCTTTTTTTTTGGCCAGAAACAGAACTCTCATCCAAAGATCAGGTTCCCATATGTTCTCTGAAGAGGTCCATGGAGCAAGCTCCATAGCCTTTGTCGAAAACCTTTATAGTTCTGATGTTGTAGCCCAAAGCCCTGGCTGGTTAGGAGAGACTTAAGGGCTCCAATAGGGGCCTCTTTATGGTGAGGGATGAAATTTCCCATAGTGGTAGAAGATGTGATAAACAACAGTGACTATGGCTCTGTTTCCTGAGGGTCCAGCCCTTTTATGGAAACACCAGGTGAGCCTAAACAAAAGTATGTGCCACTCTACTGTACAGACAGACTCACAGACAAGACAAAGAAAAAGAAGAAAGTGGGGGTCCCAGCATTTACCTGCTGAAGGGACTGAAATCACACAACATAGAGGGGCCTACTCACTGAAATGCACCAAAGGACCTGCTTAACGAACCCCACACATGCATAAAGGGAGACAAACATACCCTGTTCATGTACCAAATGTCCCAGATTTCAGCATCAGATGTATCAGGGTTCTGTGCTGTTGTTCTCTTTGGGGGAGGGGACAAAATAGGCAGAGTCAAAACACACAGACTCTGGGAGAATGTCAAAAAAACAAGCTCAGTTTATTCAGAAAGAGGCAAGCCTTATATACCTTCCATCCCACCCTGGAGAAGGTCTGATGAGTGACATGGCTGACTCTCATTGGTCCAGGTCATCTCCAGATCACGTTTCAGCTGCCTTTGCTAAGGCTCTTAGGCAGACCCAGGTTGGCACTCAAAGTATCTTTTTTAATTGTTTGGGCCAGGTGGCCCTCAAGCATGTTAGGGATGAGTCATCCCACAGTCTACAAAGATAGTTTCACTCTACACAGATATATATGTAGTCAGACTAAATTTATTGTTAGGAACATCTAGGCCTTCTAGATATTCTTAAGTTACAATGTGCTTACTAAGTAGAACTAAGAAATTAATGTATTGTGCTGTTAACTTTTTGCCAAAATACAAATGAAATATCATTTTTGGAGGATAGGTAGACTCTCCATGCATTCCCTATAGTTTTTTATGTTCTGGTTCTCAGGAGAAGGAAATGCAGATTGTAAGCCTATGTGCTCAGAGTGTTGAACAGGACCAAAATCCAGTGTTCTTTTTCTTTGCTGTGTGTATTATGCATTTAGAGGACAAATGAGTCTTAATATCACCTTTTCTGTAGATGTGGAAGATCATGTCAGTGTCTGACAAGAGAAATACTATGATTGTCCTTTTCGCATATTTTGTATTAAATTTCCTAAGGATGATTGTCTTGTCAAAGTTTTGAGCACTATAAGTCACTGGTTGGTAGGAAACAAATGAATTGTTTTTTCCTTCCCCAGCTCAAACATCTCTTTCCATCATGTTCTCATTCCCCAGTTTTATGTTCGCTCCACCTCTCCATGAGTATGAGAGATCTTTCCATTTTTTGATATCTTCTTCAATTTCTTTCTCCAAGGACTTAAAATTCTTTTCATTCAAGTCTTTCACTTGTTTGGTTAGAATTACACTAAGATATTTTATATTATTTGTGGCTATTGCAAAGAGTGATATTTCTCTAATTTATTACTCAGTCCATTTATCATTTATATATTGGAGGGCTACTTTTTTAATTTAATCTTGTATCCTGCCACATTTTTGAAGGTGTCTATCAGTTATAGGAGTTCCCTTGTAGAATTTTTGAGGTTACTTATGCATACAATCATATCTCTGAAAATAGTGAAATTTTGATTTCTTCCTTTCCAATTTGTATCCCTTTGATCTCCTTTTGTTGTATTATTGCTCTAGCTATAACTTTGAATACTATATTGAATTGAGTAGACAGCCTTGCTTATTCCTGATTTTAGTGAAACTGCTTTGAGTTTCTCTCTATTTAAGTTGATGTTGGCTGTTGTCTTGCTGTAAATTGCCTTTATTATGTTTAGGTATGTTTTTCTAATCTCTCCAAGACCTTTATCATGAAGGGGTGTTGAATTTTGTCAAAGGATATCCATTTGCAGACTGACTAATGTGTTATCAATAATCCACTGAACAACAAAGAACCATCTACCCCACTTCTTCGGAATGTAGTAAGCATGTTTTCTAGAGTGTTTCCTGTTGACTTGGGGCACTGGCAACTGTAGCATGAATCTTAAAAGTTCTTAATAATAAAATCAAACTTGAGCCAGATATTGGGGTAAATGCTGGAAGGTCAGAGAACCAGAACAAGCCACAGCCACCTCAACCTGCTTGTTCCTCAGCTGGTCCTGTTTCCTCAGACTGGAAGCCTCTGAGTCCTCATCCAGAATGGGTCTCAGCTGAACTGTGCTAGAAGCCTGAATGCTTAACCAGCCAAATGCTTAACCAGCCAAGTTTAAGTTCTAGTTTCTGGTCCACACGCCTTATATACCTTTTTGCTTTCTACCACCACTCCCTGGGATTAAAAGCTTGCTTTCTGGGATTAAAGGCGTGATGAGTCACCATGTCTGTCTGTATCCTTGAACACATGGATTTCTGCCTCTGGAATGCTAGGATTAAAGGTGTGTGCTATCACTGCCTATCCTTTATGTTTAATATTGTGGCTGCTCTGTCTCTGACCCCAGATAAGTTTATTAGCATGAACAATATTTGGGGGAATACAATACCACAGGCAACCTTAGGAGACCCTGAGAAAACACAGATAATAATCATGACCTGGGAAACTGTTGGTATTAGAGGAGAATGCAAGAATATCTGAAGTCCTGTTTGGAGTAGTCTAATAGGTTCAATTATTTTACTAACTGTCTCAAAATTGTCCTGAGCAGGTTGTAGCCCAAATATGATCTTTGGATGGAATTTGTCTGCTCATTTTTTTTTTATCCCAACAGCAGTCCGTAGATAGGAAATATCTCCAAATAATCTTTGAAAGTCATTAAAAGTCTGTAATAGATCTCTCTTATTTGCACTTTTTGGGGTCTAATTTTTCATAGACCTATTTTGTATCATATATAATTAATAGAATCTCATTTTTGTGAGCCATTTGTAATCCCCAACACAGCAAAATTTTCTTTGCTTCTTCAAACATTCTTTCTAAAGTATCTTCATTTGAATCAACTAGTAAAATATCATCCATGTAATAATAAACTATAGATTTAGGAAATTGTTTATGTATTACTTCCAATGGTTGTCATGCAAGATATTGGCACAGGGTTGTACTAGTTAACATTCCCTGTGGGAGAACCTATCACTGATATCTCTTAACCAGCTGAGAATTATTATAAGTAGGAACCATGAAGGCAAATCTTTCTCTGTCTTTTTTTTGTAAGGGTATTGAGAAGAACAGTCTTTTGAATCAATAACTATATGAGGCCATCCTTTAGGTAGCAGAGTAGGCAAAGGAATTCCAGATTGTAGAAATCCCAATTGGCTGAATTACCCTGCCAATTGCTCTTAGGTCTGTTACCATTCTCCACTTTCCAGATTTCTTTTTTATAACAAATACAGGAGAATTCCAAGGGCTGGTTGATTCTTCAATATGGTTAGCATTTCACTGCTCTTGTACCAGATGTTCTAAAGTTTGCATTTTCTCTGTTGTTAAAGAGCGTTGCTGAATCAATACAGGCTTCCCCATTAACCATTTTAAAGGTAGAGCTGTTGGTGTCTTTGAAATATCAGCAGTTGTTGTGCCCTGTTCTTGTACAATCTGGATGGTTGGTGACTGTTCTTTATAATACCTTCTAATATATTTTTTTTTCTCAGAAACATATGTTACTTTATGGCTTGTTTCTGAGATTGGAGGAATGTTAATCTGGGTATTCCATTACTTTAATAAATCATGGCCCCATAAATTCATAGCTGTATTAGCCACATGTGTAATATGGCTTTAATTTTCCTCTCTGTCCTTCTGGCACTATCCATTCAACTCATTTTTCACACTGTTTCACTTGAGGTAATGTTTCAATCCCTAGCAGCTGAACATTTACCTTCTGAAGAGGCCAATTTGGATGCCAATTATTGTGCAATTATTGTGATGTCTGAAACTGTGTCTACAAGATCCTCAATGAGAACATATTTATTTGTATTTTTAATTTTGGTTTTTGTTCATGTATAGAAGTTTGCCAAAAAATTTGCTTTATGGTGTCTCCCAAATTTTTTTGTCCTCTCTGCTATAGCTATTCTATAACCCCGAGCCATATTTTTTTCTTTACATAGGCATTTGACTATTTAGTTGTTCTGGGAAGGGTCTTTTTTCTATTATGGCAGGGAAGGACTGAACTGAATTTTCCATGGGAGACTGCAAGAGGCCCCTCAAGGAGTTTCCCAATGGCAAAGACTAAGGATTACCTTTTTTGTCCCTTATTGATCTATATTCATTAGTCCAATGTTTGCCTTTACCACATTTCTGCATAATCCAAAAAGGAGGGTCATTCTGTTGCCATTGTTCCTTGAATAAACATTGTTTCTAGGAACACCCTGTTTATAGTCCCTTTTTAGGTGAATTTTTTATCTCAATTAAAGCATCTGACATAATTTTTCTTCAAACCTCTGGAAATCACCTCTCCTATTCAAGTATCATTGTGGTCCTGAGATTCAATATTAATTGTATCTTGGATCCATTTTTCCAAGGATGTTGATCTTGGTTTTAAGGGCCCAATTACCCTTTTGCATGCTGCATTAGTGTTTTCAAAAGCCAGAGATTCAATTATTAACTGTCTAGACTCTGAATTTGGTATCATTCTATTTACTGCTGAAGACAGCCTTTGTAAGAAACCCATGAAGGTTTCTTTTGGGCTCTGTATAACCTTTGTAAATGACTCAACTTTATCTCCTACTTCTTCAATTCTGTCCCAAGCATTCAAAGCTGCCATTTGGCATAAAATTAGGTTGTGGTCATCATATAAAGATTGTCTTTGTGTATCAGCATAATCACCTTAACCAAGAAGTTGATCTTGGGAAATTTCCATACCTCCAATCCTACATTGTTCTTTTATCATCTTAGCCTCCTCTTTCTACCAGGTTCTCCATTGTAACTGTGGACAAACCTTTAGGACAGCTGTAACCAAATCTTTCCAGTCCTGAGGGATAATTCTATTACAAGTTGACCACAAGTTTAACATCTGCTTTGTTAATAAAGAATGCATATCATATGAGACTATGGCTTCTTTAAATCTTCTAAAATCTAACATTTCCACCAGAGTCTAGTTACCTCATACACAGCCTTGAGCATTTGGCAGTTCCTGTAAGGTTACCACATAGAGTATAGTTCATTGTTTGAAAATCTTAGGCGGATTCTCTGTAACTGTATAATTCAATGCTGAGATAGGTTCACCTTTAAATTCTTCTCTCTAGGTCTGAATATCTCTATGATCTGTTTTAACAAGATTTCTAAAACTTTTATCTTGGCACTCAAATTACTCAACCTTTTAAATGATAAAACAAAAATGACCAAACAAATAATATTCATAATTGACAATATATAAATCCCACCAACATTAATTATCATTTAAATGTTCCATTTTCAGACTGACTAATGTTAGAGACAAAATTCTCTCCATTGTAAATGTCTCCCATTTTTGATGTGAGAAAAAATTCTCTTTTAACTAATTTATCTCTTTTATCTAATTTCTCCCATTAAGAGAACTTATGGAGACTGCAATTGCTCCCTGAGACAAAGACCACCAGCACTGATTGTATTAATGTGTGTCTTTGTCCTTATAGCCAAACACCCCTGCCTCTAGGCTTTGGGCTCATAGGCACAACCATATACCCCTACACCACCACCCATTGTAGTCTCAGTTTTAGGCCAGTAGTCAGGTGTTCTGCAGACAGGTTGGACTACCAGCATTACTCACCAGACCCTGTAACCCTCAAGTCCCCCCCTCCCCAAAAGCCCACCCACATTCAGAGACAGAAACTGCTTCCTGAGACAGAGCCCACCAATACATTTTAGACTAAGAGCTGCTCCCTGAGACAAAGAGTCCATCAGCACTGATTGGACCAAGAGCTCTGACTAGATTAAGAACTTCCATTGGACCAAGAGTGTTGATCAGACCAAGACAGACTCCTTCAGACACAGACACGACTTGTACCAAGTGGAGAAAGAGATAGGTAGACACCAGTGCAAAAGCATAGTCAACAACATAAAGACCAATATGCCTCCATCAGAACCTAGCGATTCTCCATCAGCAAGACCTGAACATCCCAACACAGAAGAAAAAGAAGAAATTGATCTTATAAATGACTTTAAGAAGATGACAGAGGCCTTTAAAAAGGAAATAAAAATTCCCTTAAAGACATTGAGGAAAGGAAAAACCAGGACGAAATCAATAAATCCATTAAAGAAAGCCAAGAAAAACATTAAAAAGTGATCAAACAAGTGACAGAAACAGTTCAAGACTTGAAAACTGAAATAGAGGCAATAAAGAAGAAAACTTTCCCAAACTAAAGAAAGAAATGCCTATAAAGATACAAGAAGCTTACAGAACACCAAGTAGACTTGATTTAAAAAAGTCTCCTTGCCACGTAATAATCAAACCATTAAACATACAGAATAAAGAAAAAAATATTAAGAGCTACAAAAGAAAAAGGCTAAGAAACATATAAAGGCAGACCCATAAGAATAACACCTGGGGCTGGAGAGATGGCTCAGAGGTTAAGAGCACTGACTGCTCTTCCAGAGGTCCTGAGTTCAATTCCCAGCACCCACACGGTGGCTCACAACCATCTATCTGTAATGAGATCTGGCACCCTATCCTGTATACATAATAAATAAATAAATAAATCTTTTTTTTTTTAAAAAGAATAACACCTGACTTCTCAATGGAGACTCTAAAAGCCAGAAGTTCCTGGACAGACATTTTACAGACACTAAGAGACCATGGATACCAAGGCAGACTATTATACCCAGCAAAATTCTCAATCACCATAGACAGAGTAAAAAATATTCCATGATAATACCAGATTAAAATAATATCTATCCTTATATGCAGTTCTACAGAAAGCACTAGAAGGAAAAATCCAACCTAAGAAGTTACATACACCCATGAAAACACAGGCAATAGATAATCCCACACATACAAATACCAAAGAAGGGAAACACACAACACTACCAACAAAAATATAACAGGAATTAACAATCACTGGTCATTAATATCCATTAATATCAATGGTCTCATTTCACCTATGAAAAGACACAGGGTAACAGAATGGATATGAAAACAGGATCCATCCTTCTGCTGAATACAGGAAACAACCTCAACTTCAAAGACAGATAGTATCTCAGAGTAAAAGCCTGGGAAAATACTTTCCAATCAAATGGGCTTAAGAAGCAAGCTGGTGTAGCTATCCTAATATCTAATAAAATAGACTTCAAACTAAAATCAATGGAAAGAGATCAGGAAGGACATTACGTATTTGTCATAGGGAAAATCCACTAAGATGAAGTCTCAATATTGAACATTTATGCCCCAAATATAAGGGCGTCCACATTTGCAAAAGAGACACTACTAAAGCTTAACTCACACATCAAACCCCATACACCAGTTGTTGAAGACTTCAACCACCCATTCTCATAAATGGACAGGACTGCCAGACAGAAACTTAACAGAGAAATAAGGGAACTAACAGGCAATATGACTCAAATGGACTAAAGAGATATCTACAAACATTCCACCCTAACAAAAGAGAAAATAACTTCTTCACAGCACCCCATGGAACATTCTCTAAAATTGACCATATGCTTGGTCACAAAGCAAATCTCAATAGATATAAAAAAAATTGGAACGACCTCCAGTATCTTATAGGTCCACCATGGCTTACCGTTAGGTTTCAACAACAACAAAAGTTACAGAAAGCCTACAATCTCATAGAATCTAATTAATGCCCAACTATTATTATTCACAATAGCCAGGACTTGGAAACAGCTAGATGCCCCTCAACTGAAGAATGGATAAAGAATATGTGGCACATATACACAATGGAGTACTACTCAGCAGTAAAAAAAAAATGATAACATGAAATTTGCAGGCAAATGAATTTATCTAGAAAGTATCATCCTGAGTGAGGTAATACAGGTTCAGAAGGACAAACATGATATGTACTCGCACATAAGTGTATACTAGATGTAAAGCAAATGATAACTAGACTAAAACTTAGAGCTCCAGAGAAGATAGCTAACAAGGAGGACCCTAAGAAGGACACATAGATAGCCCAGTGAAGGAGACATAGATGAGATCTACATGAGCAAACTAGGGGTGGGGTGGGGTAATGGAGGGCAAGGAATGGGGGATGAGAACACAAAAAAGGGAGGTTTGAGCAGGAAAAGGGACAGAGTGGGAGAGCGAGGAAAGAGATACCATGATAAATGAAGACATCATGAGAATAGGGAGGAACAGGGTGCTAGGGAAGTTCCCAGGAATCACAAGGATGACCCTACCTTAGACTACTAGCAATAGTCAAGAGGGTGCCTGAACTTGTCTACGCCAGTAACTAGATTAGTGAATACCCTAACTGTCATCATAGAGCCTTCATCCAGTGACTGATGGAAGCAGATGCAAAGATCCATGGCTGGGTGCTAGGCCGAGCTCCAGGAATCTAATCAATGAAAGAGAGGAGGGATTCTATGAGCAAGGGACATCAAGATCATGATGGAAAAACATAGAGATGGCCAGCCAAACTAGTGGAAACCATGAAATGTGGACCAATAACTGTGGAGAACCTATGAGACTGGACCAGCCCTCTGGATGCACGAGACAGTTATCTAGCTTGAACTCTTTGGGGTCCCACAGGCAGGCTGATCAGGATCTATCCCTGGTGCATGAATGGGTTTTTTGAAGCTTAGTGCCTAAGGTGCAACACCTTGCACAGTGGTGCAGGGGATAGGGGCTTGGATGTGCTTTAACTTAACGTCCCAGGTTTTGCTGACTTCCCATGGGAGACCTTGACTTGGAGGATGTGGTAATGGGGAGCTGTGGATGATTGCTTGATAAATAAAGTGCTGATTGACCAGTAGCCAGGCAGGAAGCATAGGCAGGACAAGTAGAGAGGAGAATTCTTAGGATTGGAAGGCTGAGGCAGAGAGATGCTGCCAGCACCAAGATGAGAAGCAGATGTTAAGATACCAGTAAGCCACCAGCCACATAGCAACTTATAGATGATTAGAAATGGGTTAATTTAAGATATAAGAACAGTTAGCAAGAAACCTGCCATGGCCATACAGTTTATAAGTAATATAAGCATCCGAGCGATTATTTTATAATTGGGCTACAGGACTACAGGGGCTTGGCAAGACCCGGAGAGAAACTCCCCAGCTACAAAGTGGGGAGGTTTGGGGGGAAGGATAGGGGGAAAGGAGAGGGAGGAGGTGAGATCTGTCATTAGTATGTAAAATGAATAGAAAATTTCTTAATAATAAAAAAGGAAAAAAAAGAAATTTATTTGACTCACCAAATTTGCCAACAATGGCAATTCAGATTTGAGACTGACTCCTCTGCATAGAACAATATAAGACCAAGCAGGTTTCAAGACAGCTAGTGTGATATCAGCCCAAGATGGGAATCTAGGGAGAGCCCAAAACTCACCAGGAGAGAAAAATCCAAAGAGACTCCATCCCATGTGGGGTGGAGACTCTGGCTGTGTGCAGCTTGAGATTGAGCCATGGTCCTTTAAGGCCGCAGGCAAGTGACACTTTTTTGTGTGAATTTGTGCCACAAATGTTGTGTTGCCAGATGTTAGATGAATTGCTAAAAATCCAGAGCCAGATATTGGGGTGAAAAGTGGGAGATCAGAGCAGCAGAAAGAAGCCATCTTACTGCTAGGAAATCCACAGCCAAAAAGAGAGCTACTTCCTGTATACTCACACCTATGTATCTCTCTTTGCCATGCCATCTTACTTCCTCTCTCCACCCAGCTACATCACTTTCTTCTTTCCACCATGCTCTATCACTTCTTGTCTGTCTGTATAGACCTCCAGACCTCTTAACTAGTGCTGGAAATTAAAGGCATGTGCCACACACTTGGTTCTGTTCCCAGTGTGGCCTTGAACTCATAGAGATCCAGATGAATCTCTGCCTCCTGAATGCTAGGATTAGAGGCAAGTGCTACCATTGCCTGACTGCTATGTTTAATATAGTTGCTGGCTTTTTCTACTGATCTCCAGACAAGCTTTATTGAGGTGCACAAATAAAATATCACTATAATTTTCTATTATAGGTTCTGTTGACATTCAGGGATCTGGATTTAGACTTCTCTTAGAAAGAGTGGGAATGTCAGAATTCGGCTTTGGAGGGCTTTTTACATTGATGTGAGGATGGAGAATAACAGAAGTCTAGTCTTTGTAGGTAGGAATGCTCTTGTAGAATTCCTGACTCTTTCTTTGTATTTACTTAGAGTGGAAAAGGAAAAGAACTGTCAATTATATTGCACCCAGGAATACTGCCTGTTTAAATCCATAGAGAAAGAATAGGCGAAAAAGTTCTGAAATAACACAAGTAATTATAGAGCTCAAACAAGCCTTGTGCACAAGCATACGCACTGGAGAATCTAGGAAATCTTAAACACACAACTGATCTCCCTAAAGGGAAAAGATATTTGGCTGTTCTCCAGGAATTCTGGGAGGAAATGTTGTTTACAACCTGGTCAGCTTTTGCTGTTTGATGAGCCAGGCTCTGCCCATGTCTTCCAGAATTTATGTTTTACTTATCTCAGAACCTTTTACCCTAGATCTTCTTAACTAGTTTTTAAGTGAAAATTTCAAAGAATATTGAATATTCAGAGCATGGAAATGCAGTAAAGTACTCTTAGTTGTTTGAATATTTTTATTTTCCTATTGAATTAAACTATTTACCTGTTTCTGATTTTAAAAAATTAAGAGGTTTTAAAATAGAGAAAAATTTGTAGTAACTATGTTGTATTTTATTAAGTTTTCAAATCTGGTGTGTATATTTAGTCATGGTAAATATGATTTTTTATTTTAGCACTAGGGAGGCTGAAGCCAGAGGATCTGGTGAGTTGCAGGCCAGCCTGGGTTACATAGTGAGTTTCTAGTCATCCAAGGCTACTCAGAGTGACTCTGTGTAGAATCAATCCACATATGATTATTCAAATAGCTTCTTTCTCATAACCCATTTTTCCCCACCTCTCCAAAGTATCCACTTTAGATAATAATGGAAGACTATTAGCAATCCTTATGTTTTAATGGAAACTGTTATTAGTGGTTCTTATTATCATTCATTTAATGAGAGTGAAATACAAAAGGCCTCTGCTGAGAGCTCTGTTTTCAGTAAATGCCAGTTAAATCGTCTTAAAAAACTCAAGCAAACATCACATCTTGAATCTCTTACTTGTAAGTTCATATTAACCCTATTTATGCTCGTTTTCCACAGAAACATCACATATGTGGTATACATGAGTGCATTATGATCAAGGCTCAATGCATATTGTCTATTAATATGAGAATATCTAAAAGAAGTTCTGTAAGTATAATGAGCATGGCACAATGCTTTATGAATCTTCGCATTGTATACTTTATAACACCAGTGGAAGTACTTCAGGAAACTGCAACAAGTATGGATGTGGTAACCACAGGGATGTCTATTGAATTATCAACCTGAAACTGTCCTAAAAGTGGCAATGGTGGAACAGAGCCTTGCAATTACAAGGACTATGGGAAATGTCGAAGTTCAAGTCCCACCATTAGTCAAAATCAAAGAATACACACTCAAATGAAAGAACAGAAAAATACATCATATGATAAAGTATTTGACTCTATAAAATCACACTGAAATGAACCATAGTGCAAAGAAGCCACACCAATGCAAGAAATACAAAAAATGCTTCCAGGCCCACTTAAACTTCAGGATACATTAGACAATTCATTAGGGAGAAAAACACTACCAATATAAACCAAGTGACAAATGCTTTTACCAGTTGTATCAAGTTAAAGACCATTATATAACCCTTCTTGGAACAAGACCTTACAAATGTAGTAATTGTGAGAAATCCTTTGCCAGAGGCACATGTCTCAGAAGTCATCAGAAAATGCATAAAGGAAAGAGACCTTAAAAATTCAGTGAATGTCACAAATGCTTTAGCCAGCAGACACGCCTAAGAAGCCATCAGAGAATTCATACAGGGAGAAAATCTTACAAAAGTACAGAATGTGAGAAATCCTTTACATGTGTCTCACATTGTTCAGAATATTATTTCCAAGGTATGTTACTTTTGTTTACACTCTGGGACATTTGTTTAATGATCCAGAGATATGTTTGATTAAATAAAATTCACCTGTTGTCAGGAAGCTAAGTCAGCAACTAGCTGACAGTATGCTGTCAAAAATAGACAAGCAGGACACAAAGAAAAGGACTGCCAATACTTGCAAAGACAAGTGTGGTTAGAGCTTTGGCAACAGGCATCCTCCGAGGGCAGGATAATATGGTACCATTGCTGAGGTGGCTTTACAATCTCAGCAATGTACAATGCCCCTTCCTTCAAAGGCAGTTGAACAGGCAGTGGGCTGATGACTCCTGGTGTGCAATGGTACAGTAGCTGGAACAGTTATTCTTGTAGGAATATTTAGGCTGATGGAGTCTGGCCTCTAAATGGTATACTGGAATTTAATAGAGGAGATAAACCCACCCTCAAACTGAGAAGAATGGGAAGCTGAATTACAAAAGCACCAGCAATTTCCAGAATTTAAAATTCTGAACCATGACATGACACTGGCAGAATTTAAGTTTATCTGGTACATGGAATACTTGCACTGAATTTGGGGTCAAGCTTTAGGCCTTGTGTACAACCTGCTTCACAAATGATTCTGTCAGAAATCTGTCAGTCAAAGATGATTCTCCAACATTGCAGAGAAACCTCGGGTGACTGTACAGGCAGCTGGATGTTTCTGTTATAACTCACAGTTTTTGGAAGTCGCTTGTTTGCACTTCCTGTTTTACTTGGTAATATTATTTTCTTCTTGGGTTTCTGAGGGAGTTGAAGATTAAATGGTTGCAGTTACAGTTTTCTTTGTTAAGAAATTTCAGAAAAGAAACTTAATAAGAGTTATAAAGTGTGTAAGTTTGAAAGACATCATAAGATAGTTTCTGTTGTTAATACAAGATAGTATAGAAAGTGAAATAGGTACATTTTGTACCTACCAAAACAGGGTAGATGATGCAGTATTTTCTCTGAATTTGTAAAATGCAAATGGACTAACATTTTTGATGTATTTATTGCTTTTATATATTGCATATAGTTATTGTACTTATTGTACATAGTTTTTCTTATATTAGTTATAACTTTATGTTATTAGACGAAAAAGGGGAAATGTGGTGATATTTTATCTGTGTCCTCCATTAAAGTTTATCTGAGGATCAGAGGGAAAAGCCAGCCACTATATTAGACATCAAAGTCAGGTGATGTTAGCACACACCTTTAATCCTATCATTCAGGAGGTAGGGATCTGTTTGGATCTTTGTGAGTTCAAGGCCACACTGGGAACAGAGGCAGGCATGGTGGCACATGCCTTGAATTCCAACACTAGTTAACCATGGAGGTCTGGAGGTCTGTACAGATAGACAGGAAGTGACAGAGCTGGGCAGGAAGAGGAGGTAATGTAGCTGGATGGAGAGAGAAAATAATATAGCAGAAGAGAAAGACTTAGAAGCATGGTTATACAGAAAGTAGGTCTCAGGAAGCTTAGGAAGCTGTGGAGTTGGTGAGGTGAGGTTAGTTATGGCTTTTTCTATTCCTCTTATTTTTCAGGTTTCAACCATGATATCTGGCTCCATGTTTTTTATTTAATAAATAAATAAAATAAATGTCTACAGTATGGGTATTTTAGCTTTTCTTTCAAAGTCTGGTGGAATTCTTCTATCCAATACTTTACTCCTCATATCCACTTATGAATGAATAATACACACCATGTATGTCTTCTGTGTCTGGGTTACCTCACTCAGAATGACTTTTTCAAGTTCCATCCATTTGTGTACAAATTTCATGAGGTCATTGTTTTTTTACTGCTGAATAATAATATGCCATTGTGTAAATATACCACCTTTTCTTTATCCATTCTTCAGTTGAGGGGCATCTAGGTTGTTTCCGGGATCTGGCTATTATGAATAATGCTGCTATGAACATAGTTGAACAAGTGTCCTTGTGGTGTGATTGAGCATCCTTTGTGTTTATGCCCAAGAGTGGTATTATGGGGTCTTAAGGTAGATTGGTTCCCATTTTTTGAGAAACTGTCATATTGATTTCCAAAGTGGCTATACAAGTTTATACTCCCAGCAGCAGAAGAGTGTTACCCATACTCCACGTCCTTTTCAACATAAGCTTCAGTAAGGGTTTTTGCTTTTAGCCATTCTAACAGGTGTGAGATGGTATCTCAGAGCTGTTTTGGTTTGCATTTCCCTGATGACTAAGGATGTTAAACAATTCGTTAAGTGTATTTTAGCCATTTTATCTAGAGCTATAGGTGTTCATCCTCATATAGCTCTTTCCCAGAGTCTGTGGAAGAATCTAACAACCAGCTGAGGATCTAATCTTAGGGATATAGAATGCATCTAAGCACACTGTTATTTTTCCTTGGTGCCACTTTCTGGCAGGGCAGGTGAAGTGTTCTTGGTTGTTAGGCAACCTGCATCAACATGTAGCATTTGGTTAGTAAAAGCACTTTTGCTCTAAGTTAATTGCTAAGTGGGGTAATCTTTAGAACTAGGTATAACACTTGGGCTGAGATAAAAGAGGAAAGATAAAAGCTTAATATGCACAAGAAACAAAGCTTGGCACCCATCATCCACCTGACCTTGTCAGGCTGTTCTGTTTTCTGACCCCAGATAAGTTTATTAGGGTACACAATATATTGGGCGACACAATATCACCACATCTCCCCTTTTTTGACTAAAATAATAAAAGAAGCTTATAACTATATCCAATAAGTATATACAATATATACAGTCAATAATTATATTAACAGTGTCTAGTCCATTAACATTTGACAGATTCAGAGAAAAAACTCCATTTTATATATTAACAATGTCCAGTACATTAACATTTGACAATTTCAGACAAAAATTTCATTATTTATCCTATTTTTGTGAGCTTAATACAAAATTTGTACATAAAATCCAAATCCAATGTAAATTATTTAAAATAAGTAGTGCCTTTTAAAAAGAGGATTCAATAATCTACATTTTTATCATATCCATGTTCTATCTTTTTCTTTTCTGAGTAGATTAAAAAAATCTACCTTTTATCTTATCATTTCTATATCTTCTCTTTTTTCTTTTTAGAGTAGATTCAATATTCTACCATTTTATCCTATTATTTTTCTATATTTTTTTAGAGTGGATTCAATGATCTACCTCATTTTCTTTTTTTTTAAACAAAAACCCTGAATCTAATCTCTTTCTTTAGCTTTTTTCCTGACCATTAACAATTAACAGCTTGTAATCAACCATTATAAACAATGACAATATTCATAACTCATTAAACAGCCAAAAACCATCCACCCCAGCTCTTGGGAATGTGGGTGTGGTGTTCCTAAAATTACTTCCTGCTGTCTGAGGGTGAAGTCATCTTTAGGGAACTCTGAAAAGAAAATTTTGCATTAAATGTCAAGTCCTGGGAGAGTTAGCTGTATTATTTGTCCAGTCTCTGCATAATGGGAAAGTGCAGGGCTTGTCTCAAGTCCTTGCTCAAGTAGTCTGTGAATCTAGATCATCTTAGCTAGCCATCTCAAAATTGTCCTGAGCAGTTTGTAGTTCAAAGCAGATCTTTTGGTGGTGTTAATCAGCTTAATCGCTTATCATAGTCAATGTAAAATCATCATTGTGGGATCCCGTCATGTTTTGAAAATTTCAAAGTTGCTATTAGGCATGGTCATGGTTCCATGCAGAAATTTTTTGTGCCTCCTCTGTGGTTTGGAACAATCACAGTCTGATAAATGTCTGTCTCTTGAAACCATGACCATTCTTCCCTAGAAGAGAATATCTTCACAGCAATTTCTTCCCACCACTTGCCTCACCAATCTTCTCCAAACTGACCTTTGTCGGTGCTTTCTTGTAACATGATGGTCCTGGCAATTGTTCTCTGAAAAAGCAGCAGTAAACTCTTCCTCCCAGGTAGCAGCATCACCACAGTCACCAAGATGATGAGAAGCAGCTGACAACCCAGAGCAGCAGCCGCTGCCTCCATGGTCCCACCACTGCAGGTGTGGCTCGGCCCCAGCTGCAGCTTCTCCTTAGCAAGCCTCCCAGGTTGGTCTTGAATTTGGGATCCTCCTGCTTCTGCCTGCTTCAGCAAATCCTACCAGCATGTGCCACCACAACCAGCAATGTGTAGCTCAGGTCTGAGCTGGGGCACCAAAGGACACAGGCAAGTATTTTTTTTTTCTTTGCCAATTCATAACCAAAAAGTTGGGTGCCTAATGTAGTATGAACCTTAAAGGTCCTATTAATAAAAACAAACCCAGGTCCTAGTATTGGGGTAAACGCTGGAAGATCAGAGAGCAGAACAAGCACACAGCTAACTTCACCTCTCCAACTTCTCAGCTGACCCTTTTTCCTCAAACTTGAAGCCTCTGAGTCCTCATCCAGAATGAATCTCAGCTGAACTGCTGCTAAAAGCCTAAAAGCCCAACAAGCCTAGTTCCTGATTTTCTCACCTTATATACTTTTCTGTTTCCTGACATCATTTCCTGAGATTAAAGGTGTGTGTCACCATGCCTAGCAGTTTCCAGTGTGGCTTTGAACTCACAGAGATCTGGATGGTGTAGCTGAAGTTTTCTTCAGTCCTGCCCAGCCCCAGGACCCTGCAACCATTTATAAAATAACCACTCAGAAGCTTATATTATTTAAAACTGCTCGGGCATTAGCTCAGGCCTACCACTGACTAGCTTTTACATTTAAACTAACATAATTCTGTTAATCTATATGTCACCACATTTTCTGTGTGCCATTACATGCTGCTCCATGGATGGCAAGCTGGCATCTCCTGACTCAGCCTTCTTCTTCCCAGCATTCTCCTTGTTTGCTGATCCCTCCTATGCAACACACATTCACAGCACACAGAGCGATATCCACAGCAGGGTGGATCTTTGCCTCCAAGTGATAGGATTAAAGGTGTGAGTGCCACCATTTTCAGACCTCTATGTCTGTCTAGTGGCTGTTCTGTTCTCTGATCCCAGATAAGTTTGTTAGGGTGCACAATATATGGGGGACACAATATCATCACAGTGTCCTCTATAGGTCTGTGAAGAAATGTGTTGGATTTTTTTGATAGGGACTGCATTGAATCTGTAGATTGCTTTTGGTAAGATGACCATTTTTAGTATGTTAATCCTACTGATCCATGAGCATGGGAGGCCTTTCAATTTTCTAATATCTTCTCAAATTTCTTTCTTCAAAGACTTAAAGTTCTTGTCCTACAGGTCTTTCACTTGTTTGATTAGAGTTACTCATAGTATTTTATATTATTTGTGGCTATTTTAAAGGGTTATGTTTCTCTGATTTCTTTCTCAGCCCATTTATCATTTGTATACAGGAGGGCTACTGATGTTCTGAGTTAACCTTGTATCCAATCACATTAATGAAGGTGTTTATTAGCTGTGGGAGTTCCCTGGTGTGTAGCTGGAGAGATTCTCTCCAGGTCCCACCAAGCCCCGGCAGTCTGACAGCCCACTTATAAAATAAACACACAGACGCTTATATTACTTACAAGTTGTATGGCCGTGGCAGGCTTTTTGTTAACTGTTCTTGTAACTTAAATTAATCCATTTACATAAATCTATACCTTGCCACATGGCTCGTGGCTTACTGGCATCTTCACATGGTGCTTGTCATGGCGGCGGCTGGTAGTGTCTCCTCCCACCTGTCTTTTTTCTCCATTCTCCTCTCAGTTAGTCCTGCCTATACTTTCTTCATGGCCACTGACCAATCAGTGTTTTATTTATTGACCAATCAGAATAATTTGACATACAGACGATCCCACAGCACTGGTGGAATTTTTGGGGTCACTTATGTAGACAATCATATCATCTGCAAATAACAAGTTTGATTTCTCCCTTTCCAATTTGTATCCCCTGATCTTTTTTTGTCTTATTGCTCTAGCTAGATCTTCAAGTACTCTATTGAATAAATATGGAGAGAGTGGACAGCTTTGTCTCATTTCTGATTTTAGTGGAATTATTTTGCATTTCTCTCCATTTAATTTGATGTTGTCTATCGGCTTGCTGTATATTGTTTTTACTATGTTTGGATATATTCCTTGTATCCCTGGTCTCTCCAAGAACTTTATCATGCAAGGGTGTTTTATTTTGTCAAAGATTTTTTTAAGCTAATGAGATAGTCATGGACTTTTTTCTTTCAGTTTGTTTATATGGTGGACTCTGTTGACAGGTTTTCATATGTTGAGCCATCCCTGCATAAAGCTTACTTGATCATGGTGGATAATTTTTTCATGTGTTCTTGGATTCAGTTTGCAAGCATTTTACTTAGTATTTTTGTATCAATGCTCATGAGGGAGATTGATCTGTCATTCTCTTTCTTTGTTGCATCTTTGTTTATCAGGGTAATTATGGTCTCATAATAAGAATTTGGCAATGTACCTTTTGTTTCTGTTGTATGGAACAATTTAAGGGGTAAGTTTTTTAGCTCTTCTTTGAAATTCTGATATAATTCTGTTCTTTGGGCTTTTTTGGTTGGGAGAATTTTATTTTTATATTTTATTTAATTAAATTTTCTATTTAATTTACAAACAGATCTTAGTTTTTCCTCCTCTCTCTCCTCCAATTCCCTCTCCTTACCTCCTATCTACCCCTCTCCACATCCACTTCTCTTCCATGTCTATTAAGAAAGAAGCAGCCCTCCCATGGGCTTGAGCAAAGCATGGCACATCAAGTTGAGTTAGGACTGAGCTCCTCCCACTGCATCAAGGCTGGGTGAGGTCATCCAGTGTGGGGAACCAGTTCCCAAAGCAAGCTAAGCACCAGGAAAGGTCCTGATCTCACTGCTTGGAGTTTTACAAACAGACCAAGCTACACAGCTGTCACACACATGCAGAGGGCCTAGGTTGGTCCCATGCAGGCTCCCTAACTCTTAGTCCAGATTCCATGAGCTCCCATGAGCTAAGGTCACCTGTTTTATGGGTTCCCCCTTCATGACTTTGACTCCCATAGCTCATGCAGTCTCTCCTCCCTTTCTTCAGAAGAACTCCTGGAGCTCGGCCCAGTGCTTGGCTGTGGATCTCTGAATCTGCTTCCATCAGTTAGTGAATAAAGGCACTCTGATTACAATTAGTGTAGTTACCAATCTGATTAGAATAGATGGCCAGTTCAGGCATCCTCTCCACTATTACTAGAAGTCTTAATTGGGGTCATCTTTGTGGATTCCTTGGAGTATCTTTGGCACTAGTCTTTTCCCTAACACTGAAATGGCCCCCCATCAAGACATCTTGCTTTTGAATAATCCTTTTGTGCACTGTGAAGATTTGTCACTGGGATTGGTTTAATAAACAAGCTGAGTGCCAATAGCTGAACAGGATAAAGTTTGGCAGGAAAGGCAGCTTAGAAGAATTTCTGCTGGGAGGAAGAAGGGCAACATCAAAAGTTGACAGAAGATTCAGAGGAAGCAGGAGATGAACATGCCATGCTAATAAAAGTACTGTCACATGGCAGAGTGTAAAAAATGAATACTGTATCATGAATCTTGAAAGTTCTTATTAATAAAATCAAACCCGAGAGCCAGGTATTGGGGTGAAGCTGGAAGATCAGACATACAGAACAAGCCACAGCTACCTCACCTCGCCGGATCCTCAGCTGGTCTTGTCTCCTCAGACTGGAGGCCTCTGAGTCCTCATCCAGAATGGGTCTCAGCTGAACTGTGCTAGAAGCCTGAATGCTTAACCAGCCAAATGCTTAACCAGCCAAGTTTAAGTTCTAGTTTCTGGTCCTCACGCCTTATATACCTTTTTGCTTTTTACCACCACTCCCTGGGATTAAAAGCTTGCTTTCTGGGATTAAAGGCATGATGAATCACCATGTCTGTCTGTATCCTTGAACACATGGATTTCTGCCTCTGGAATACTAGGATTAAAGGTGTGTGCTACCACTGCCTATCCTTTATGTTTAATATTGTAGCTGCTCTGTCTCTGACCCCAGATAAGTTTATTAGCATGCACAATATTTGGGGGAATACAATACCACATTTCCTCTCTTTTTGTCTAAAATTTAAAAAAGTTTATAACTAATACAAGAAAAATTATATCCAGTAAGTATATACAATATACACAGTCAAGATTACATTAACAATGTCTAGTCCATTAACATTTGACAGATTCAGATAAAAACTCCATTATATATATTAACAATGTCCAGTCCAGTAACATCTGATAAACTCAGACCAAAAAATTTTCATTACTTATCTTATTTAAAACAAGTAGTTCCTTTTTAAGAGTAGATTCCATAATCTCCCTTTTTATCTTATCATATTCATATTCTCTCTTTTTCTTTTCATAATACATTCAGTAGTCTACCTTTTGTCATTTTTATATCTTCCCCTTTTTCTTCAGTGTAGATTCAGCGATCTACCTATTTATCCTATTATTTCTTTATCTTTTTTCTCAGAGTAGATTCAATGATCTATCTCATATCTTATTCTCTTTTTCTTTTTGCTTTCTAGGGGTGAAGATATCTTTAGGGAATCTTGAAAAGAAAATTTTTGGGTTAGTTGTCAAGTCCTGTATCTTTTGTCCAGTCTCTGTAAAATAGCAAAGTTCAGAGCTTGTCAAAAGTCCTTGCTCGAGTGGTCTGTCAGGCTGGATCATCTCAGTTAGTCACCTCGAAATTGTCCTGACCAGTTGGTAGTCCAAAGTTGATCTTTCCTTGGTGTTTATCAGTTTAATGGCTTTACCATAGTCCATGTAGAATCATCTTTGTGGGGTCCTGTCATCTTTTTGAAGATTTCAAAGTCACTGTTCGGCATGGTCATGGTTCCCTGAAGACTTTTTTTGTGCCTCTTCTGTGGTTTGGAGCAATCACAGTCTGATAAATGTCTGTCTTTCGGAACCATGAACATTCTTTCCTAGAACAGAAAATCTTCATAGCAATTTCTCCCCACCATTTGTCTTGCCAAACTTTTCCAAACTGACCTTTGCCGATGCTTTCTTGTAACATGATGGTCCTGGCAATTCTTCTCTGAACCAGCAGCAGTAAACTCTTCGTCCCAGGTAGCAGCATCACCGCAGTCAACAATACGATGAGAAGGAGCTGGCAACGTGGAGCAGTAGCCACTGCTTCCATGGTCCCACCACTGTTTGTGGCTCAGTCTGAGCCAAAGCTTCTCCCAAGCCTCCTAGGCCAGCCTCAAACTCGGGATCATCCTACCAGCCATTGGGCGCCAGATGTAGCATGAATATAAAAGTTCTTATTAATAAAATCAAACCCAAGAGCCAGGTATTGTGGTGTATTCAGAAATACAGAACAAGCCACAGCTACCTCAGAATAAGGGTCAACATAAAATATAAGAGCTAACTAGTAATAAGCCTGAGGTATTGGTTAGGTATTTATAATTAATACAACCTCAGTGTTGGTTATTTATGAAATGGCTGCCAGGCCAGGAAAATGCTGACTACAAATGCACCTAATGTCCAGGGCCATGTAAAGCCACATAAAGACTGAGAAATCTTGATAAAAGATGGCTTCTTGATAACTGTCATTTCTCAGGTAGGCTGCTTGCTACTGGCAGGCAAAGACATGTTTTCTTTAAGAGACAGCTTCCTACCTCAGTGATAGTGGCAAAAAATGCCACAGATCTTTTAAGAGCCTAACACTTAAATGAATGTAGTTGGATGTTTTCCTGTGTCCTGGCCAACTGGCAGTTGGGAAAAATCTCTCCCACTTATGTCCCCCAAGTAAACACATAGAAGCTAATACTAATTGTAACTGCTTGGCCATTAGCTCAGGCTTATTACTGATTAGCTCTTACACTTAAATTAACCCATAATTCTTATATATGTTTAGCCACATGGCTTGATAACTTTTCTCAGTTCTGCCTTTTTATCTTGTTTCCTGTATGTCTGGCTGGTGACTCCTGACCCTGCTCTTCCTCTTCCCAGCATTCCTTTAGTCTGCTAGTCCTGCCTATACTTCCTGCCTGGCTACTGGCCAATCAGTATTTTATTTATCAACCAATCAGAGTATCACATATCCACAAAGTGACATCCCACAGCAGATGGCTTCTTGATAACCATTATTTCTCAGGTAGGCTGTTTGCTACTGGCAAGCCAAGCAGAGATATGTCTCCTTCAAGAGACAGCTTCCTACCTCAGTGAGAGTGGCAAAAAGATGCCATGGATCTTTTAAGAGCCTAGCACTTAAATGGGGTTTATGAGGAGTGGGCAGTGTACTACTTGGCAGTGTAGACCCAAAAAGTCCCCATTTGAGGCTGTAAACATGGCTCTTGTGCAGGTACCTCTGCTGTGAAGTTTGGTTCTCAGGAAACCAAGCAGGGTGGAACCAATCTGCCAAAACAGAGGCTTTGGTCCTAGCCATGCTGCTTACCAGTTTAAGGGCTCCTGCAGTCAGAGAAAGATTACAGATACACAATAAAGAAAGATTCAGAGCCGGGAGGTGGTGGCGCACGCCTTTAATCCCAGCACTTGGGAGGCAGAGGCAGGCGGATCTCTGTGAGTTCGAGGCCAGCCTGGGCTACCAAGTGAGTTCCAGGAAAGGCGCAAAGCTACACAGAGAAACCCTGTCTCGAAAAACCAAAAAAAAAAAAAAAAAAAGAAAGATTCAGGAGGAAAAAAACCTTTAAATGGGTTACAGAGGGTTTAACAATATACATAGGATTGAGGAAGAAATGAGAAGGTATAGATAGCCATTATATATGATATATAACATACATATATAATATATTATGTATATACTTTATTATTATTATTATATATATATAAGTAAAGTCCTTGAAAGGGGAATAAAGTAATATAAAACAAGAAGTCTCATAAAGATGGGAAAGACACAGAGTCTGGGTCATATATGTTATTGTGTTGTCTTTAAATTTTTGGCTGCTAAGAGATTGAATTAAAGCCAGATTAAACAAACTACAAATTTTAAAAATATCTTGACTTAAAATTTAAGTAAAAAGATATGTTACTTTGGGGAAAAGGTTATGCTTTTATTTCCATGGGAAATGAAAGACTATGGATTCCTTCAAAGTTAAAAAAAATCAGGTTTGTGGAGAATGATCCTCTGAATATTCTGGCTATAAACATAAAGAAATAAACAGAAAAACTGCAAAACATGTAACTATTTTACCTGTACAAACATAAAACCAAATCCCATTTTTGGCTGTCTTGTGTACAATACAGAGTCTATACTTGTATTAATACAGAACTATATGTTACTTTTAAAAGTTTATGTATTTTCAGAGTGAGGAGATGAGGCAACAATGAAAACAGATGTCCCAGGTGATCCAGCATCTCAGAATGTCCCTGTTGTAGTTGCCTCAGAGTTCTACATTCAGAACAGTTTCAAGGCTGCTGACCAAGATGGTCCAGCCTCACAAACTATTCCAGGCAAGACCTAACATTTATCCTGATTTTCTGAAGGCTTCCTCAAAGATTACCAGCAACCCCAAACAACAGGAAGAAGTCTAGAGAGCTGTGCCCACATTTCCAAAAAATGGGTTATGAATATTTATTATACATCTAAGAGGGGTTGGTTACAAGTTGTTATTGGTAATGGTCAGGAAATAAAGGTCAGGAATAAAGGAGATTAGATTCAAGAATCTCTTTCTGATAGGAAAAGGGGGAAATAGAAATGATAGGGTAAAAGGGTAGACTATTGAATCTACTTTAATCTAAAAAACAACTATTAATTTTAAATACTTTATATTGTTATGGATTTTGGTTTATTGATAAAAATTTAAAGTGAATTTTGTTATACTGTATGTATATTTCTCCTCTTTTTAATGTATTGGGTCTATGTAGCTCATTTAAAAATGTAATGTATAATTTAAAAATACAGATTAATATTCATGTATAATATTCAAACTTTTAGTTATGTTAGGTATCTTTTCAAGTCATACACAGATATATTTAGATAGATAGATGGTGTTCAAACACTTGAAAGACCTAAACAGAATATGGCATTAATATGTTTAATAACCTAAGGCTTTTCATGATAGTGAGACACATCTGCTCCTGGAAGCACTGATCTCCTTCATAGAAGATGATGAGCACTGAAAAAAACTCCATATGGAATTTATTTTCTTTATGGCAAAAGTTAGCCATGTGGTCAAAGAAACTACCCTTGTCTCAATTACTGACAATATACTGTCCAAAGTGGACCAGCAGTATGCAAGAAGGGCAACTGCCAAATTTTGCCAAGACAGTAGGACAGTCCTTCAGAATTCCCTGCTTCACTGGAAAGTCTCTGAGATATTCTTGGCCTGTAGGCCAGAGTTGGATGTCCCAGCATCACAAAAAAACCTAGAGTGACTGTCCAGGCAGCCTGATGTCCCTGTCATTAACATTTCACCCTTCTTGTGTCTTTGATGGAATTGAAGACTAGATAGTTATAGTTTTTCTTAGTTATGATAAAAAGGTAAATTAGATGTGAAATTTTAGACTAAGATAAGATAAATAATTGAGTATTTTTTCTAAATTTGACAAATATAAGTGGACTGGCTATTGTAACTAATTCTTAATTAATAACCATTTTTGTGAATAATTTTACTAGGTTAAAATTAATACAATCATTTTTAATTAGACAAAAGGGAGAAATGCTATGGAATAATCCCTTTGTACATTTTGAAGACTTGTCACTGTGATTGGTTTAATAAACAAACTGAGTGGCCAATAGTTGAACAGGATAAAGTTAGGCAGGAGAGCCAGACTAGGAGAATTTCTGCTGGAGCAAAAAGGGCAGAGTCAGGAGTTGCCAGCAGACACAGAGAAATAAACATAAAATAAACATGCCTTGCTAATAAAGGTACCACCACATGGCAGAGCATAAATAAGGAATATGGATTAACTTAAAGTGTAAGAGTTAGTTAGTAATAAGCCTGAGGTATTGGCCAGGCATTTGTAATTAATATGAAACTTAGTGTTGGTTATTTGGGAAATGGTTGATGGGACAGGGAAACACTGACTGCAATATAAATTTCATTACCCAACCCCTTTGTCCTGCCCCCAACCAGCTTCCTATGCCCAGCCTGAGCAAACCAGTCCCTCAGGTACTCATCTCCCTACTCCCACTACCTCCTTCCCCTAGTTTACCAAGACAATCTTTTCTATTTCCCATTCCTAGGGAAATCCATGCATCCCTCTTTGGGCCCTCCTTGTTATCCATCCTTTCTGGGCATGTGGGCTGTAGATTGTCTATCTTATTCTTTAATCCTAATATCTGCTTATGAAAGAGTATATACCATGTTTGTCTTTCTGGGCCTGGGTTACCTCACTCAGAATAAGTTTTTTTTTTCAAGTTCCATCCATTTGCCTGCACATTTCATGAGGTCATCTTTGTTTTTGTTTTTGTTTGTTTTGTTTTCTTCAAGACAGGGTTTCTCTGTGTAGTTTTGGTGCCTGTCCTGGATCTCACTTACCCACCACCACACGGTGAGGTCATTTTTTTTTAACTGCTGAGAAATATTCCATTTTGTAAATGTACTACATTTTCTTTATCCATTCTTTGGTTGGGGGGCATCTAGGTTGTTTCCAGGATCTGGCTATTATGAATAATGCTGCACTGAACATAGTTAAGCAAGTATCCTTGTGTTATGATTGAGTATTATTTGGGTATATGCCCAAGGATTGTATAGCTGGGTCTTGAGGTCAATTGATTCCCATTTTTTTGAGAAACTGCCATATTAATTTCCAAAGTAGCTATACAAGTTTACACTCCCACCAGCAGTGGAGGAGTGTTCCCCATACTCCACACCCTCTCCAACATTAGCTCTCATCGGTGTTTTTGATGTTAGCCATTCTGACATGTATAGGATGGTATTTCAGAGTAGTTTTGATTTGCATTTTCCTGATGACTAAGGATGTTGAACAATTCATTAAGTATATTTCAGCCATTTGAGATTCTTCTGCTGAGAATTCTGTTCAGATCTGTATCCTATTTTTTATTTGGATTATTTGATATTTTGATATCTAGGTTTTTTTATTGAGGAATTTTTAAATTCATTTTACATACCAATAACAATCCCCCTCTACTCCCTATTCTCCCACCCTTCCCCTCAAATCCACTCTTCATTCATTCCTCCAACAAGGCAAGGCCTCCCATGGAGTGTTTGCAGAGCCTGGTATGTTCAAAGGAGGCAGGTCCAAGCTCCCCTACTCCCCCGCATCAAAGCTGTGCAAGGTGTCCCACCATAGGTAACAGGCTCCAAAAAGCCAACTCATACACTACAGATTTATTCTGATCCTACTGCCAGGGGGCCCCTTAAGCAGATCAAGCTACACAACTGTCTTGCTTATGCAGAGGGCCTTATACAGTCCCATGGAGGCTCCACAGCTGTTGGTCTAAATTTCATGAGTTCCCACTAATTTGGTTTGGTTGTCCTTTGTAGGTTTCCCCAACATGATCTTGATGCCCATTGGTCATAGAATCCATCTTTTCTCTCTTTGACTGGACTCCTGGAGCTTGGCCTGGTGTTTGGTGTGGATCTCTGCATCTGCTTCCATTACTGGATGAAGGCTCTATGATGACAGTTAGGGAACTCACTGATCCGATACTAGAGAAAGCCAGTTCAGGCACCCTCTCCACTATTTCTAGTAGTCTAAGCTGGGGTCATCCTTGTGGATCCCTGAGAACCTCCCCAGCAACCTGACTTCTCCCTAGCCCCATGATGTCTCCCTTCATCATGGTATCTCCCTTACTGCTCCCCCAGTTTTGTCCCTGATCCAATTAAACCATCCCATTCCCTCATATTCTCAACACCCATTTCCCACCCTCCATTGTCCCTCCCTTATCCCCAGTTTACTCTTCAAGATCTCCTCTAATCCCCCTTCCTAGGGTGATCCATGCATTCCTCTTAGGGTATTCCTTGTTAGCTAGCTTCTCTGAAGCTGTGGGTTGTCATTTGGTTATCCTTTGCTTTATACTTAGTATCCACTTGTGAGTGAATACATATCATGTTTGTTTTTCTGAGTCTGGGTTACCTCATTCAAAATATTTTTTAGTTCCATCTATTTGCCTGCAAATTTCATGATGCCGTTGGTTTTTACTGCTGAGTAGTACTTCATTGTGTATATGTTCCACATTTTCTTTATTCATTCTTCAGTTGAGGGGCATCTAGGTTGCTTCTAGGTTCTGGATATTATGAATAATGATACCACGAACAAAGTTGAACATGTGTCCTTGTGGTATGATTGAGCATTCCTTGAGTACATACCCAATAGTGGTATAGCTGGGTCTTGAGGAAGATTTATTCCCAATTATCTGAGAAAATACCATACTGATTTCCAAAGTAGCTGTACAACTTTGCACTCCCACCAACAGTGGAGGAATGTTCCCCTTGTTCCACATCCTCTCCAACATAAGGTGTTATCAGTGTTTTTTATCTTAGCCATTCTGACGGGTGTAAGATGGTATCTCAGAGTCATCTTGATTGCATTTCCCTTATGATTAAGGATGTTGAAAAATTCCTTAAGTATCTTTTGGCCATTTGAGCTTTTTCTGTTGAGAATTCTCTGTTTAGCTCTATAGTCCATTTTTATTTGGATTGTTTGGCATTTTGATATCTAGGTTCTTGAGTTCTTCATATATTTTGGAGATCAGCCCTCTGTCAGAGGTGGAGTGGGTGAAGATTTTTTTCCCTTTCTGTAGGCTGCCATTTTATCTTATTGACAGTGTCCTTTGCTTTACAGAAGCTTTTCAATTTCAGGAGGTCTCATTTATTAATTATCTATCTCAGTGTCTGTGCTACTGTTGTTATATTCAAGAAATAGTCTCCTGTGTATTCAAGGCTACTTCCCACTCTCTCTTCTGTCAGGTTCAGTGTAACTGGATTTATGTTGATGTCTTTGATCCACTTGGACTTGAGTTTTGTGCAGGTGATAGATCTTTTACATGTTGACATCTAGTTATGACAGCACCATTTATTAAAGATTCTTTGTTTTCATTTTTATAATTTTGGCTTTTTTTTTCAAAAATCAGGTGTTTGTACATGTGTGGATTTGTGTCCATTGATCCACGTGTCTGTTTTTATGCCAATACCAAGATGTTTTTATTAGTACACCTCTATAAGTAGCTTGAACTCAGGGATAGTGATACCTTCTGAAGTTTCTTCATTGTACAGAATTGTTTTAGCTATCCTGGGTTTTTTAGTTTTTCCTATGAAATGAGTATTGTTCTGTCAAGGTTTGTGAAGAAATTTGATGGGGATTGCATTGAATCTGTAGATTGCTTTAGGTAAGATGGCCATTTTTACTATGTTAATTCTACCTATCCATGAGCATGGGAGATATTCCATTTTCTGATATCTTCTTTGATTTCTTTCTTCAGAGACTTAAAGTTCTTGTCATACAGGTCTTTCACTTATTTAATTAGAGTTACCCCAAGATATTTTATATTATTTGTGGCTATTGTAATGGGTGATGTTTCTCTGATTTTCTTAGCCTGTTTATCATTTGCATATAGGAGGACTACTAATATTTTGAGTTAATCTGTATCCAGACACATTATTGAAGGCATTTGTGAGGTGTAGGAGTTCCCTGGTAGAAGTTTTGGGTCACCTATGTATACAATCACATCATCTGCAAACAGTGAAAGTTTGACTACTTTCTTTACAATTTCTATCTTGGAAGTTTTTAATTTTTTTTAAATTTTTTGTTTGACTCAGTGGTAATTCATTTGAGAGTTGTTCAGTTTCCATGAATTTGTAGGCTTTCTGTAGTTCCTGTTGCTCCTGAGTTCTAACTTTAACCAATAGTGCTTGATAAGATACAGTGGGTTATTACACTTTTTTTGGTATTTGTTGAGATTTGCTTAATGACCTACTATATGGTCAATTTTAGAGATAGTTCCAAAAGGTGCTGAGAAGGTAAACATTCTGTATATGTATATTAAGTCCATTTGAGCCATAACATCTGCTAGTTCCCTTGTTTCTCTGTTAAGTTTCTGTGTGGAAGACCTGTCCGTTGGTGAAAGTGGGGTATTGAAATCTCCCACTCTTAATGACTTGTGTTTGATGTGTGATTTATTCTTTAGTAATGTTCCTTTTATAAATGTGCCGGCCTTTGTATTTAGGGCATAGATGTTCAGAATTGAGACTTCTTCTTGATGGATATTCCCTTCATTGAATATGAAATATCTTTCTATATCTCTTTTGATTAATTTTAGTTTGAAACCTATTTCATTAAATATTAGTATAGGCACACTAGCTTGCTTCTTACATCATTTCATTGGGAAATCTTTTCCCAACTCTTTGCACTGAGGTGATGCCTGCTTTTGAAGGTGTTTTTGAGGTGTGTTTCTTGTACGCAGCAGAAGAATGAATCCTCCTTTTTTATCCATTCTGTTTTCCTGTGTCATTTGATTGGTGAATTGAGTCTACAGACATTAAGAGATGTTAATGACCAGTGATTGGTAATTCCTATTATTTTTTTGGTTGTGTTGTTGTTGTTGTTGTTGTTGTTGGTGTATCTTTCCCTTCTTTTGGTTTTCTTTTGTCTTTCCCTTCTTTTGGTGTGAGATTTTCTATTGCCTGTGTTTTTGTAGATGCAGATAACTTCCTTAGGTTGGAATTTTCATTCTAGCATTTTCTGTCAGCCCGAATTTGTGGATAGGTATTTTTTAAATCTGGTTTTGTCATGAAATATCTTGTTTTTGCCATTTATTGTGATTGAAGATTTTGTTTGGAATAGTAGTATGGGCTGGCATCTGTGGTGCCTTAGTGTCTGCAAAACATCTGTCCAGGATATTCTGGCTTTTAGAGTTTCCAATGATAAGTTGGGCCTAATTTGGATAGGTCTGCCTTTATAAGTCTCTTGGCCTTTTTCTTTTGCAGCTCTTCATATTCTTTCTTTGTTCTGTATGTTTCGTGTTTGCATTCCTATGTGGCAAGGGAACTTTCTTATGAGAAAGCCTATTTGGTGTTTTGTAAGCTTTTTGTTCCTTTGTAGGCTTGTCCTTCTTTAGGTTGGGAAAGTTTTCTTCTATGATTTTGTTAAATATGTTTTCTTTAATCCCAGCACCTTTGAGCTGGGATTCTTCTCATTCTTCAATCCCTATTATTCCTGGGTTTGGTCTTTTCATGCTTTCCCAGATTTCCTGAATGTCTTGTGTTAGGAATTTATTGGATATAACATTTTCTTTGACTAATGAATCTATTTCCTTTATTAAATCCTCAAAGCCTGAGATTCTCTCTTCCATCTCTTGTATTCTGTTGGTGATGTTTGCATCTATAGTTCCTGTTCACTTACCAAGATTTTCCATTTACAGAATTACCTTAGTTTGTGTTGTCTTCATTTTTTATATTTCAATTTTCAGGTCTTAAACCATTTATTAAACCTGTTTGATTGTTTTTTCTTGGCCTTTTAAAAGGGATTTACTGATTTCTTCCCATTTTTTGTTTGTCCTTTCCTTGACTTTTTTAAAGGGAATTTTCATTTTCTCTTTCAGGGACTCTATCATCCTCATGAAGTTATTTTTAAGGTTGTTTTGTTTTTGTATTTCACTTTTATTTGAGTGTTCAGGTCCTACTGGTGTGGGATACTTGAGTTCTGGTTGTGCCACCTTGCTCTTTAAGTTGTTGGATGTATTCTTACATTGCTGTGATGAAAGTGGTTTCTAGAATCAACAGTGACTGTAATGGAGTCAGAGTGTGAATTGAGCATGTGTGTTATTGCTAGGGAAAATAGAAGTGAAAGATGTAAGTTGCTAACTGGAAGTAAAGAAATGTCTATGTGGTTGTCTTGCATACTTTTTCCTTTAGTTGAGATTTTTTTATAAGACTGTGGAAAGAATAGAATGTCCTCTGAGGGACTTGTAATTTCCTAATCTCACTGGAAATCTCATTCTGGTCAAGGTATGAAGTCAAAACAACATTAGAAATCTCAAATCCTAGAGAGGATTTTGATAAAAGATAGGGGTTCCTCCATGGCAAATGTCATGGCCAAAACAAGCTGTTATTTTTTCTCCCTCACCCTGCATAGAAATATTATAGTATTCAGGTGGAAAACTCATAAAACCATATCTACCTATTTAGTATAATGACTTCTAGAGTTTCAAAGCTTGTGTTTAAATAGAACACATTTTTGCATTTGCCAATGAATGGTTTCAGTTCAAATCAGGTGCTGTAACATTCCTAGTTGATTAGATCCTGAAGCAGTAGACTTATTAATTATAAACTCAAGAGAGCTTGCACTCTCTGACCTCCAGATGTGTGACTATAACATAATTCTACCCTTGAATAAGGCAAAAAACTTTACAAAACATTCACTCCTCTAGTCTTCCAGCTTCCACATCTGTGAAATGCAATTATTTCTTCATTAAGCCATCAGGTTCCTGAGACAGTTTAGTATGAAAGAAGCTTACTCATTGAATTCAATCTAAATGTGGCAATAGTTGGCTTTTCTAAAGTTATATATTTATCATAGATTATTTGTGTATATTCTGTAGAGCATTGTTTCTACCTCTGATGTGTTTTGGTATACATTTCTTGTGGAAAATACATCTTAATGCTTATACATTGGAACACATATGATAATGCCTTTGTCTTTGGTTTTCAGCCCTCTACAGATTGTGTCTTGGTGTGGCCACTACAAATGCCAGTGGTGCTTCTGCGAATTTTCCTGTCTTATCATCTCATCTCCCCAAAGAGTACATCCAGTATAACTGTGCACTACCATGTGCAGTGTGATGTGGGTTCTGTGGATCTGAACTCATGTTTCTCACTTGTTTTGTAGCCACTTTGTATAGAGGGGCATCCGTCATCTTTTCAATAATGACTTGTAGTGAAGATTATATCATATACTTTGGGAGGTAAAACTACACATATATGCAAGAAAGTGATTATACATTTAATATGTAGTACTCAGAAAGGAAGGCTTCATTGCTGCTATTTTTTCAAATTGTTCTTTAATTGAGGACACAAAATGTTTGTTGTCATAGTTCTGGTTTCTATTGCTAAGAAGAGACACCATGACCTTGGCAACTCTTACAAACAAAAACATTTAACTGGGGTTGGCTTATAGTTTAAGAGAATTAATCCATTATCTTCATGCAGATAGCATGGCAGCATGCAGGCAGACCTGGTACTGGATAAGGAGATGAGAGTTCTACATCTTAATCTGAAGGCATCAGGAAAAGACTGGACTTTGGCTAAGTATATGAGAACTCAAAACCCTCCCTCTAGTGATACACTTCCTTGAAAAAGGCCACAACTATTCCAAGAAGGCCATATCTCCTAATAGTGTCATTTTCTGTGATCCAAACATTCTAACACATGTGCCTATGGGAGTCATTCCTATTCAAACCACCATATTTATTCATATTAAGACAGTTTTAATTGCTTCATAAAATGCAATCTTATTTTCCTCATGTGAAATATCCATGGGAAAAGAGATTAATCATTCAAGTATATGTGAAAAGAAAACAGGCTCAGAATTCCTCAGTATTGAATGATGCAGATCACATTCCTGTCTCATTCCCTAGGCTTTTAAAATTAGGGCTGAACTTTGTAAACCTGCTTCACTTCTGTGTTCTAAATATTTTTTCTTAAACCCAAAGATAAGTGTAGTTCTCTCCACTAAACAAAAAATTCTTTACAACACAAGATATCTTCAGAATAACAGGAGTTGTCAAAGAATAACTGGCAAAATAGGAGAATGAACAGCTCTTCCAAACATCTTCTGCCTCTGAGCTTGGGGAACATAGTGGATAATGGGTCAGGAAGACTGTAAGCAACATGTGACCAGGAAACATCTGAGGTTGTGTTCTATAAGTAACAGAGAAGGTACACATATGGTATCCCAACAATATGGCTGCCTATAGAAGAACTCAGCAAGGACAACAATTATAGGCATACTTTCTCAGAAGGAGAATTCTCAAGTGGCCATAACCATAGACTAAGGATGATAGACAATTTATTACTGCTGAAAGCAGAAGCAATTGTCATTTGGAGGGAAGAGTATCTAACTGATAGTCCAATCCCAAGTGTTCAGCCCCCAAACCATATGCATATAAGCAATATTAAATGGACTCATCAGGTTGCAGTTATATAGTTACAGATACATATTTAACAGTCCTAACTATAGAAAAAGAAGCCAAGAATTTTAGAGGAATTTTTGGTGGTGTATGTGACATAATGGAAGGAAAAATCAAGGGAGAGTTTGAATAAAAAAAACTAGGATACAAATGATGTAATTATATGAGTAGAATAAAACTATTACAAAGAAGAATATAAATTGTAAAAATTTTTGATTATGAAGGAAGCTATTCCAAAGCCATAGTATATTTTAAATACATAATTACATATCCCTGATTGACTACAAAGATAAGCTTAGTAGTTAAAATCATGGCATGTTGTTGGTCTATATCTAAATAGCACTTTCTCCCTCCAATCTTTAATTATTCAATGACAGTTAAACTGAACTCCAAAATACACCTCATTTTTATATTAGAAATTCATGAAAACATAGACTCAAAGCTATGTTACTGTTGTGAAAAACAGTTCACACACTTGTTTTGGGTCCATCTTAACAATGAACTGCTCTACCCTCACACTGACTTCCCTCTTCTTCTTGTCTCTGACAGTAGATGCATGTTGTAGGACGAACAAGAGTATAAAATCAGGCTCAGTGGTCGTCAGATTAAAACAATGTTTAATATAACTATTTACTCTAACATTGATTGTTTGTTATATTAGTTGGCATACAATTCTGTTTTATATGTAGTTATTTCAGAAAACCAAGAGTCAAAATAAAAGACCACAGATTTTGTTGTTCAAAAAGTTTTTCACAAGAAAAATTGAAAATCCTGAGAATACAATAAAAAGCCCAGTGTCACAGAAGGAAACTAGGTAAGCCAACTCTGAGATATTGTCCTCTTTTCTTTTCTTTTCTCTTCTTTTCTTTTCTTTTATTTTCTTGTCTTTTCCTTTCCTTTCTTTCTTTCTTTGTTTTTTTCCTTGGGACAATGATTCAGATAACAATGGATGTCCTCAAAATCATTATTTTGCTGAAGAGGACTTGAAGTGATGAATTGCTTATATCTACCTCCCATGGCTGTGGTTACAGTCATGTGAGTCAGAGACCAGTTTATGCTGTGCAATAGTGGCGCACATCTTTAATCCCAGTACTTGGAGGTCAGATCCAGGTGGATCTCTGTGAGTTTGAGGCCAGCCTGGTCTATAGAATGAGATCCAGGACAGGCACCAAAACTACACAGAGAAACCCTGTGTCAAAAAACCAAAAAAAAAGAGAGAGAGAAAAAAGAGACCCGTTTATGAAGTGCTAGGTGATAAAACACATGATTTGATCATGCTTGGTAAGTACTTTGCCATCTAAGATATATCCTTAACCATTCATTGTCATTACAATAAAATTGAATACTATCAGGTAAATAAAGATTATATCTATAGAATAGGAATTAACATAATAATAACTGTAGTGAATACCTAGGCAGATGATAAATGCATATAAGTACAAAATAAAAATTAAACCATATGCTTTAAGTCATTATTAATATTAATTAAAACATGAAAACAATTAAAATACAGCTTAAGAAACTGTATCCATAATGTCCTGTAATATTTCCAAATTTAATGCAAATGAAATAAACATGCCATGATAATTAAAGAGCTAGAAAAACAAAATTTAATCATTTCATCATGATGAAATGCCAAATATCTGAGTAGAAAAGTATATGCTGTCTCTTTTATATATGATGGAGTATATATTATGTGTTCCACATAATTAGAATGTAAGAAAAAAGTACAAAAATGCAAAATAAATTCTTCACATAAACAGAAAACTAAATAATGAGGTCTTATGAAAACACTGAGTAGGGTCAGGCATGGTGGCATGTGCCTATAATCTTAACACTAAAGATGCAGATGCAGGCAGATCTATGAATTCCAAACCAGCTGGTCCACAAAGGGGGTCACACCCAGGCCAGCCTGGGATACACCATGACACTACTTTAAAAAGGGGGGGGGGCAAACCCTGTGAGGACTCAATATTCATGAAAATGTGTAAGTTAGAAGCACTCCACCAAATGATTGTAAGATGCAGTAGAAAGGAAAGCTTGTCAAAATAGCAGGCCGTGGCTATTAAAGAAGACACTGCTGTTGCTGGGTCAGGATAAAGGGTAAAGACCTAGCCCAGTGTATCAGAATAATGGGATTCTTTATGGTGGTGTAAAAAACTATCCTGGAGAGAGCATATTATCAGTGAGATGCAGGGAAATATAGAAAGTCTTATATGTAAGACTAGTATTTTAGATATTTACCACACCCTATATAAAATCATCTCAAATTTCTAAAAGTAAAGAAAAAGCTACAAAACAAATACAGGCATTATGGAGACAGCTTGTTACTAGATTCATAAATCACAGAAGAATCAAGATTGGACACATAATAAGTCAGAAAACTAAAACCTATTTGTAGAGTGGCAGAAAATCCACAAAGAGAAAAGAACATGTGTAGAATAAGATAGTCCACTGCAAACTGTTCACCTAGCAAAGAATTATAACATAGAATATACTAATGCAGTTACAGGACCCAGTTGTCAGAATCTCCAAATAATGCAACTAAAAGCAGAGAGAATGTCATCTGAAAAGGCAATGTTATAGTTTTCTTTGTGCTGCTATGAGAAATACCAGGACCAGAAGAAACAAGGACAGGAAATGGCTTATTTTTATGTTATAGTTTACATTTACTTATTGAGCAAAGACAAATAAAAAACTCAAGGCAGGTATATGGAGGTAGAAACTGAAGTAGAAAGCAAAGAGGAATGTACATTACTGGCTTGCTCTCCATGGCTTGGTATCTTCCTTACTTCTATAAGCCAGGACCCCCTGAACAGTTTTGGCAATTATTCAGTTATGGTTTCTCCTGTAGGTGTAACCAACCATCTTATTAAATAAGAAACACAGAACCAATGCAAAAAAAGAAAGCCAAGAGATCAGAGCTAAGAACCTTACCTGCCTGCTGCAGCTAGCCTCTTCAGCCAAGAGACCTCTCTAAAAGAGACCTACTCCCTGTTTGTCTTTATATAGACTTTCTGTTCTGACTTCTCATTGGTTGTAAACCCAACCACATGACTGCCAAGTCACTGCCTATATGTACAGCCCTTCAGGTCTTCTATGGTATTGAGATTAAAGGCGTGTGTCTCCAATGCTGGCTGTATCCTTGACCACACAGAGATCTACCTAGCTCTGCCTACCAAGTGCTGGGATTAAAGGTGTGCTCCATGAACACCCAGCTCTGCTATGGCTTGCTATTAGCTCTGACCCCAAGGCAACTTTATTTATTAACATACAAATAAAATCACATTTCAGTACAAATAAAATATCACCATATTCTCCTCCTCAGTACATTTCAGTTTGTGCAAAGTTGATATAAGCACAGTCATGTAATAAAATAAAAATGGGAAGGTAGAGCTTGGGGAGGGATGGAGTAGGAGAGCAATGAAAGAGATATCCTGATAGAGAAAGACATTATGGGATAAAGGAGAAACCTGGTGCTAGAGAAACTCCTAGGAATCCATAAGGATAACCATAGATTAGACCACTAGCAATAGTGGTGAGGATGCCTGAACTGGCCTACCTGGGTTATCATATTGGTGAATGCCCTAACTGTCATCATAGAGCCTTCATCCAGTAACTGTTGGAAGCCGATGCAGAGATCCACAACCAAGCACCAGGCTGAGCTCCAGGAGTCCAGTTGAAGAGAGGGAAGAGGGCTCATAAGAAAGGGGGGGGTCAAGATCATGATGGGTAAATCTACAGAGACAGCTGAACCAAGCCCATAGGAACTCACAAACTTTAGACTGACAGCTGTGGAGCCTGCATGGCATCAGACTAGACCCTCTGCATATGGGACACAGTTTTGTAGCTTGGTCTATTTGAGGGGTCCCTGGTAGTGGCATCAGGATCTCTCTCTGACACATAGCGGGCTATCTGGATCCCATTACCTGTGACTGGACACCTTGCTCACCATTGATGCAGCAGGGAGGGGTTTGGTTTTGCCTTAACTGAATGTTCCAGGCTTTGTGGTCCCCCATGGGAGGACTTACCCTTTCTGAGGAGGGGGTAGGGTGTGAGTCAAGGGGAATAAAGGAGGGATCAGGAGGAGGGATAAGAAGGGGACCTGTGGTTGGCATGTAAAATGAATAAAAAAATTAAATAAAAAATAACATTAGGATAGAGGCCTGGCAGCGGAGACAAGCATATGCAGGAAGGGCCGCGGCGGCAGCCCGCAGAGGTAGACAGACCCAGCAGCGGTGGCCCACAGGGACATACAGGCCCGTGGTGGCAGCCGGCAGAGATATACAGGCCCGGCGGCAGCCCATAGAGACATACAGGCCCAGCCGTGGCCCACAGAGGTAGACAGGCCTGGCAGTGGCAGCCGGCAGGGACATACAGGCCTGGCAGCAGCCGGCAAAGACATACAGGCCTGGTGGCAGCTCGCAGAAGTAGACAGGCCCTGCAACAGCCAGCAGGGACATACAGGCCTGGCGGCAGCTGGCACAAACATACAGGCCTGGCAGCAGCCCGCAAAAGTAGACAGGCCTGGCAGCGGCGACAAGCGGATGCAGGTAGGCCCGTGGCGGCGGCCGGCAGAGGTACACAGGCCCAGCAGAGGCAGTCAGGCCTGGAGTGGAGGCAGGCAGGCACAGCAGGTGGCGGACGAAACACAGTCACAATAAAGGCCAGAAACAGCTATTACCCGCTGAAGAGCTAGTGAAAACAAACTCTTTATTTTTTATTTTTTTTATTTTACAACACCATTCAGTTCAACATAATAGCCACAGATTCCCCTGTTCTCCCCTCTCGCCCCCCCTCCCCCCAGCCCACCCCCCATTCCCCCCTCCTCCAGATCAAGGTCTCCCCAAGGACCGGGGTCGACCTGGTAGACTCAGTCCAGGCAGGTCCATTCCCCCCCTCCAGGCCGAGCCAAGTGTCCCTGCATAAGTCCCAGGATTCAAACAGTCAACTCATGCAACGAGCCCAGGACCCGGCACCAATGCACAGCTGCCTCCCAAACAGATCAAGCCAAATGACTGTCTCACGCATTCAGGGGGCCTGATCCAGTTGGGGGCCCCTCAGCCTTTGGTTCATAGATCCTGTGCTTCTATTCATTTGGTTATTTGTCCTGGTGCTTTATCCAACCTTGGCTTCAACAATTCTCGCTCATATAAACCCTCTTCTTTCTCACTAATTAGACTCCCAGTGCTCCACCAGGGGCCCAGCCATGGATGTCTGCATTCAGATTCCTCAGTCCTTGGATGGGGTTTATGGCACAACTATCAGGGTGTCTGGCCATCCCATCACCAGAGTAGGTCAGTTCCTGCCGTCTCGTGACCATTGCCAGCAGTCTTTTGCAGGGGTATCTTTGTGGATCTCCGTGGGCCTCCCTAGCTCTCTGCTTCCTCCCCTTCTCACCTTCTCATGTGGTCTTCATTTACCATGGTTTCCTATTCCTTGTTCTTCCTCTCTTTTCTTGATCCAGCTAGGATCTCCCACTCTCTTTCCCTCGACCGTCGCCCTTCTTTGTTCCAACTCATGACCAGGCTGTTCATGTAGATCTCGTCCATTTCTCCGTGTCTTTTTTTGGGGTCCCGTTTTCCAGGTAGCCTCACTGGTGATGTGAGTAGCAGTCCAGTCATCCT
This sequence comes from Peromyscus leucopus, assembly GCF_004664715.2. Taxonomy (NCBI): domain Eukaryota; kingdom Metazoa; phylum Chordata; class Mammalia; order Rodentia; family Cricetidae; genus Peromyscus; species Peromyscus leucopus. The sequence goes on from NC_051081.1 coordinate 6,689,774, forward strand.
TGTTCCACATCTAGCATCTTTCTATGAGTGAGTACATACCATATTTGTCTTTCTGAGTCTGGGTTACCTCACTCAGGATGATTTTTTCTAGATCCATCCATTTGCCTGCAAACTGTATGATGTCATTGTTTTTCTCTGCTGAGTAGTATTCCATTGTGTATATGTGCCACAATTTATTTATCCATTCTTCAGTTGAAGGGCATCTAGGTTGTTTCCAGGTTTTGGCTATTACAAACAATGCTGATATGAACATAGCTGAGCAAGTGCTCTTGTGGTATGATTGAGCATTTCTTGGGTAAATGCCCAGGAGTGGTATAGCTGGATCTTGGGGGAGATTGATTCCCAATTTTCTAAGAAAGTGCCATATTGATTTCCAAAGTGGTTGTACAAGCTTGCACTCCACCAGCAGTGGAGGAGAGTTCCCCTAGTTCCACATCCTCTCCAGCATAAAGTGTCTTCAGTGTTTTTGATCTTAGCCACTCTGACAGGTGTAAGGTGGTATCTCAGAGTTGTTTTGATTTGCATTTCCCTGATGATTAGGGATGTTGAGCAATTCCTTAAATGTCTTTCAGCCATTTGGGTTTCCTCTGTTGAGAATTCTCTGTTTAATTCTAAAGCCCATTTCTCAATTGGACTGTTGGTCGTTTTGATGTCTAATTTCTTAAGTTCCTTATATATTCTGGATATCAGTCCTCTGTCACATGTGGGGTTGGTGAAGATCTTTTCCCATTCTGTAGGCTGTCGCTTTGCCTTGTTGACCATATCCTTTGCTCTACAAAAACTTCTCAGTTTCAAGAGGTTCCATTGATTGATTGTTGTGAAAACAAACTCTTAATCAAAAGCTTGGAACAGGGATGTCTCTAACTCCAACACCCGGGGAAGAAGCTATCTCTATGGGACGGAACCAGAACGAATCTGAACACTCCATCTGAGGACAACCCAGGGCCCAGCTGCTGATCCTGTGAAACCCAACAACTTGGAGGTGTTGGTGAGACTACCCTGTTCAGCTGAAACCCATCTGGGAGAGGATTCAGATGCCTACAGTTTGAAGTCTGAATAAACAAGATCATCTGAGGAGTTGATGAATGAACAAAACGTGACCGGGAACACAGAAAAAGACACTGCCCAGCCACCAAAACAGATCACCAGAATCATAAGTAGATACTTCACTGACTGAGATCAGCTGCCCCTGAAGAAACAGCCCAATAGCACCAATCTAACCAAGAACTCCTACTGAACCAAGACTAAAAATTAGAACAAGAGAGGCACTCTCAGACACAGACACCACCTGCACCAAGCAGAGGAAGAAATGAGTAGACGCCAGTGCAAAAATACAGGCAACAACATAAAGACCTATATGGTAACATCAGAACGTAGTGATTCTACACCTGCAAGACCTGAACATACCAAGACAGAAGAAACAGAAGAAATCAACCCTAAAAATGACTTTAAGAAGATGGTAGAGGCCCTTAAAGAAGAAATAAAACATTCCCTTAAAGAGGAAATAAAAAATTCCCTTAAAGAGGAAATGAAAAACTCCATTAAAGAGCAAATAAAAACTTCCCTTAAAGAGGAAATGAAAAACTCCATTAAAGAGGAAATAAAAAAAAAAAACTCCCTTAAAGAAATGGAAGAAAAAACGAACAAAAAAATGGGAAGAAATCAAAGAAAGCCAAGAAAAAGCAATTAAACAGATGAAAGAAACATTCTAAGATCTGAAAAATAAACTTGAGACAATAAAGAAAACACATGCCAGTAGACGGGCCCAGATGCGGAGACAAGCAGATGCAGGTAGGCCCGCAGAGGCAGCCCACAGACGTAGATGGGCCCGGCAGTGGCCGACAGGAACATTCAGGCCCGGCAGCAGCCGGCAGAGAAATTCAGGCCCAGCGGCAGCCCACAGAGGTAGACAGGCCACGAGGCAGAGACAAGCAGATGCAGGTAGGTCCGCAGCGGCGGCAGCAGAGGTAGACGGGCCTGGCGGCAGTGGCCAACAGGCACATACAGGCCCAGTGGCAGCCAGCAGAGACATACAGGCCCAGTGGCGGCCTGCAGAGGTAGACGGGCCCGGCAACAGTGGCAAGCAGAGGTAGGTAGGCCCGTGGTGGCAGCCGGCAGAGACATACAGGCCCAGCAGCAGCTGGCAGAGACATACAGGCCCAGCAGTAGCCCGCAGAGGCAGACAGACCCAGCGGCAGCTAACAGGGACATACAGGCCTGGTGGCAGACTGCAGAGGTAGACAGGCCCAGGGACTGAGACAAGCAGATGCAGCTTGGAACAGGGATGCCTCTAACCCCAACACCTGGGGAAGAAGCTATCTCCGGAACCAGAACAAATCTGAACACTCCATCTGAGGACAACCCAGGGCCCAGCTGCTGATCCTGTGAAACCCAACAACTTGGAGGTGTTGGTGAGACTACCCCGCTCAGCTGAAACCCATCTGGGAGAGGATTCAGATGCCTACTTGTTTGAAGTCTGAATAAACAAGATCAGCTGAGGAGTTGAAAAATGAACAAAACGTGATCTGGGAGCACAGAAGAAGGTGCTACCCAGCCACCAAACCAGATCACCAGAATCATAAGTATATACTTCACCAACTGAAATCAGCTGCCCCTGAAGAAATAGCCCAATAGCACCAATTTAACCAAGATCCCTACTAAACCAAGACTAAAAATTAGAACAAGAGAGGCACTCTCAGACACAGACACCACTTGCACCGCACAGAGGAAGAGATGAGTAGACACCAGTGCAAAAATACAGGCAACAACATAAAGACCTATATGGTAACATCAGAACGCAGTGATTCTACACCTGCAAGACCTGAACATACCAAGACAGAAGAAACAGAAGAAATCAACCCTAAAAATGACTTTAAGAAGATGGTAGAGGCCCTTAAAGAAGAAATAAAACATTCCTTCAAAGAGGAAATAAAAACTTTCCTTAAAGAGGAAATGAAAAACTCCATTAAAGAGGAAATAAAAAACTCCTTTAAAGAAATGGAAGAAAGAATGAACAAAAAATGGGAAGAAATCAAAGAAAGCCAAGAAAAAGCAATTAAACAGATGAAAGAAACATTCTAAGATCTGAAAAATGAATTTGAGACAATAAAGAAAACACATGCTGAGGGAATGCTGGAAATAGAAATCCTGACTAAACGAACAGGAACTACAGAAACAAGCATAACCAACTGATTGCAAGAGATGGAACAGAGAATCTCTGACACTGAAGACATGATAGAGAAAATAGATACGTCAGTCAAAGAAAACATTAAAGACAAAAAAGTTGTAACACAAAACGTCCAGGAAATCTGGGACACCATGAAAAGTCCAAACCTAAGAATAATAGGGATAGAAGAAGAAGAATACCAACTCAAAGGCACAGAAAATATATTCAACAAAATCATAGAAGAAAACTTTCCTAAACTAAACAAAGAAATACATATGAAGATACAAGAAGCTTACAGAACACCGAAAAGGCTGGATACAAAAAAAAGTCCCCTTGCCACATAATAATCAAAACACTAAACACACAGAACAAAGAAAAAATATTAAGAGCCTCAAAGGAAAAAGACCAAGTAACATATAAAGGCAAACCCATCAGAATAACACCAGACTACTCAATAGAGTCTATGAAAGCTAGAAGATCATGGACAAATCTTATGTAGACACAAAGAGACCATGGATGCCAACCCAGACTATTATACCCAGCAAAACTCTCGATCACCATAAACGAAGTAAACAAAATATTCCAGGATAAAACCAGATTTAATCAATACCTGTTCACAAACCCAGCCCTACAGAAAGCACTAGAAGGGAAAATCCAACCCAAAGAAGCTAAACACATCCATGAAAAATCAAGCAATAGATAATCCTACACCAACATACACCACAGAAGGACAACACAACACAACCACAAAAAATAAGAGGAACTAACAATCACTGGTCATTAATATCCACCAATATCAATGGTCTCAACTCACCTATAAAAAGACACAGGCTAACAGAATGGAAAAGAAAACAGGACCCATCCATCTGCTGCATACAAGAAATACACCTTAACTTCAAAGATAGACACTACCTCTGAGTAAAGGGCTAGGAAAAGGCTTTCCAAGCAAATGGACCTAAGAAACAAGCTGGTGTAGCTATCCTAATATCTAATAAAATAGACTTCAAACTAAAATCAATCAAAAGAGATGGACATTACATATTTATCACAGGAAAAATCCACCAAGATGAAGTCTCGATTCTAAACATTTATGCTCCAAATACAAAAGCACCCACATTCATAAAAGAAATACTACTAAAGTTTAAAACGCACACCAAACCCCACACATTAGTAGTGGGAGATTTTAACACACCACTCTCACAAAATGATAGATCTACCAGACTGAAACTTAATAAAGAAATAAAGGACCTAACAGATGTTATGACTCAAATGGACCTAATAGATATCTACAGAACATTCCATCCTAACACAAAAGAATATACCTTCTTCTCAGCACCCCCATGGAACCTTCTCAAAAACTGATCACATGCTTGGACACAAAACAAATCTCAACAGATACAAAAAAAATTGGAATAACCTCATGTATCTTATCAGACCACCATGCCTTAAAGTTAGACCTCAACAACAACAAAAATTTTAGAAAATCCACAAACTCATGGAAGCTGAATAATGCCCACATGAAACATCAGTGGGTCAAGGAAGAAATAAAGAAAGGAATTAAAGATTTCCTAGAATTCAATAAAAATGAAAGTACAACATACCCAAACTTATAGGACACTATGAAAGCAGTGCTAAGAGGAAAATTCATAGCTCTAAATGCACCCATAAAGAAGATGGAGCAATCCCATACCAATGAATTAATAGCACAACTGAAAGCTCTAGAACAAAATGAAACAAATTCACTCAGGAGAAATAGACGCCAGGAAATAATCAAATTGAGGGCTGAAATCAACGAAATAGAAAACAAGAGAACAATACAAAAAATCAATGAAACAAAGAGTTGGTTCTTTGAAAAAAATCAACGAGATAGACAAATCCCTAGCCAAATTAACCAAAAGGCAAAGAGAGAGCACCCAAATTCACAAAATCAGAAATGAAAAGGGAGACATAACAACAGACAATGAGGAAATCCAGAGAATCATCAGATCATACTTAAAAACCTGTACTCCACAAAAATGGAAAACCAGGAAGAAATGGACAATTTTTTGGATAAATACCACATACCAAAATTAAATCAAGACCAGATAAACCATTTAAATAGACCAATAACCCTTAAAGAAATAGAAACAGCCATCAAAAGTCTCCCAACCAAAAAAAGCCCAGGACCAGATGGTTTCAGTGCAGAATTCTACCAAACTTTCAAATGAGAACAGATACCAATACTCTTCAAAGTGTTCTACACAATAGAAACAGAAGGAAAACTACCAAACTCTTTTTATGAGGCTATAATTACCCTGATACCCAAACCACACAAAGATGCAACAAAGAAAGAGAACTACAGACCAATCTCCCTCATGAACATTGATGCAAAAATACTCAACAAAATATTGGCAAACCGAATCCAAGAAAACATCAAAACAATTATCCATCACGACCAAGTAGGCTTCATACCAGCGATGCAAGGATGGTTCAACATACGAAAATCAGTCAATGTAATACTTTTGACAAAATTCAACACCCCTTCATGATAAAGGTCTTAGAAAGATCAGGATTACAAGGAACATTTCTAAACATAATAAAAGCAATTTATAGGAAGCCAACAGCAAACATCAAATTAAATGGAGAGAAACTCAAATCGATACCACTAAATTCAGGAACAACATAAGGCTGTCCATTCTCTCCATATTTATTCAATATAGTACTAAAAGTTCTAGCTAGAGCAATAAGACAACAAAAGGAGATCAAAGGGATACAAATTGGAAAGGAAGAAGTCAAACTTTCACTATTTGCAGATGATATGATAGTATACATAAGTGACCCCAAAAATTCTACCAGGGAACTCCTACAGCTGATAAACTCCTTCAGTAAAGTGGCAGGATACAAGATCAACTCAAAAAATCAGTAGCCCTCCTATACACAAATGGTAAAACGGCTGAAAAAGAAGTCAGAGAAACATCACCCTTTACAATAGCCACAAATAATATAAAATACCTTGGGATAACACTAACTAAACAAGTGAAGGACCTTTTTGATAAGTACTTTAAATCTCTAAAAAAAGAAATAGAAGAAGATATCAGAAAATGGAAGGATCTCCCATGCTCATGGATAGGTAGGATTAACATAGTAAAAATTGCAATCTTACCAAAAGCAATCTACAGATTCAATGCAATCCCCATCAAAATCCCAACACAATTCTTCACAGACTTGGAAAGAAAAATACTCAACTTCATATGGAAAAACAAAAGACCCAGGATAGCTAAAAGAATCCTATACGATAAAGCAACCTTTGGAGGCATCACCATCCCTGACCTCAAGCTCTACTATAGAGCTATAGTAATAAAAACAGCGTGGTACTGGTATAAAAACCGACATACGGACCAATGGAATCGAATTGAATACTCTGACATTAACCCATGCATATATGAACACCTGGTTTTTGCCAAAGAGCCGAAACTATACAATGGAAAAAAGAAAGTATCTTCAACAAATGGTGCTGGCATAACTGGATGTCAATATGTAAAAGATTACAAATAGATTCATATCTGTCACCATGAACAAAAGTCAAGTCCAAGTGGATCAAAGACCTGAACATAAATCCAGTTACACTAAACTTAATAGAAAACAAAGAAGGAAGCACTCTTGAACGCATTGGCACTGGAGACCATTTCCTAAATAAAACACCAACAACACAGACCCTGAGCACAACAATTAATAAATGGGACCTCTCGAAACTGCGAAGCTTTTGCAGGGCAAAAGACACAGTCAATAAGACAAAAAGACAGCCAACAGAATGGGAAAAAATCTTCACCAACCCCACATCTGACAGAGGATTGACCTCCACAGTATATAAAGAACTCATGAAACTAGACATCAAAATACTGAACAGTCCAATTAAAAAATGGGATAAAATGCTAAACAGAGAATTCACAAAACAAGAACTACAAATGGCTGAAAGACATTTAAAGAAATGCTCAACATCCTTAATCATCAGAGAAATGCAAATCAAAACGATTCTGAGATACCACCTTACACCTGTCAGAATGGCTATGATCAAAAACACCAATGACAGTCAATGTTGGAGAGGATGTGGAGCAAAGGGAACACTCCTCCACTGTTGGTGGCAATGTAAACTTGTACAACCACTGTGGAAATCAGTATGGCGGTTTCTCAGAAAATTAGGAATCAAACTACCTTAAGACCCAGCCATCCCACTCTTGGGCATATACCCAAGGAATGCTGATACATACCATAAAGATACATGCTCAGCTATGTTCATAGCAGCACTATTTGCAATAGCCAGAACATGGAAACAACCTAGATGCCCATCAACGGAAGAATGGATGAAAAAATGTGGTACATATACACAATGGAGTACTACTCAGCAGAGAAAAACAATGAAAGCATGAAATTTGCAGGCAAATGGATGGAACTAGAAAAAATCATCCTGAGTGAGGTAACCCAAACCCAGAAAGACAGTCATGGTATGTACTCACTCATAAGTGGATTCTAGATATAAAATAAAGAACAATCAGACCACAGCCCATAGAACCCTAGAGGCTATATATATAGTATGGAGGTCCCTAGGACGACTGTGGCTTAAAATAAATTTCGGTTCTACCCAATTATTGAAAAAAATAGCCAAATGAATAGAAACATATGAACTATGAACCAAAGGTTGAGGGGCCCCCAGCTGGATCAGGCCCTCTGAATAGGTGAGACAGTTGATTGGCTTGATCAGTTTGGGAGGCAACTAGGCAGTGGGACCAAGTCCTCTGCTCATTGCATGAGTTGGCTGTTTGAAACCTGGAGCTTATGCAGGGACACTTGGCTCAGTCTGGGAGGAAGGGACTGGACCTGCCTGAACTGGGTCTACCAGGTTGATTGCAGTCCTCGGGGGAGGATTTTCCCTGGAGGAGGTGGGAATGGGGGGTAGGCTGGGGGTAAGGGGAGGGTGTGGGAGGGGGGAGAATAGGGCAACCCGTGGCTGATATGTAGAACTGAATGGCATTGTAAAATAAAATTTAAAAAAAGAAAAAAATATTGAAAAAAAAGAAGGAGAGAGCCATTCTCCAACTCCAAAGTCAGCTTTAAATTTTAATTGAACTGGGATTATTAGAAGATCAATAGTGTTAAATCTTTAGAGAAAAGCAGAAACAATCATTTAGGAAGATATAAAATTTTTTAGATAAAATATACCCATATGCAATTTCACTGTTTCTTGGGATAGACGATTTGTCCCTTTTCTTCAGTTGTCTCATTTGTCCAGTGTTCTTCAAATTCCTTAACCTTCATTCTCCTAAAAGACAAAAACAAAAACCTTTCCCCAAGGTTTTTTGGGGATGTTCCTTTTTGGCAAGTTATTATCTGAATAAATGAAAAGGCATGTGTTACTGGTATAAGTTAGTTTAAATAGGATGTTCATGCTGATTGATGAACTATCACCTCCTCTAATTAAGAGGTCCCTCTTGTTCAAATCGAACCTTTATCAATTTTGATGGTACCCACAGCTTATTTTCTCCTGTAGAAATAAAAGCAAAACCTTGTCCCCAATGTAACACATATCCTGGTTTCCATTCTGAGGTCAGCACCTCCTTAAAGTATATAGGCTGATTTAATTCTGTAGTCTTTTCTATTATCCAATGTCTCTCTGCAGCTGTTGTTCCTTTTTCATTGGCACTGAGAAAATTCAAAGTTAATAGAGCATTCATTATGCAGTCTATTTCTGGGGGTTTTTGTTACCCCTTTCTGTTTATTTAGCATATTCTTTGGAGTTCTGTTTGATCTTTCTATAACTGCTTGACTTGTAGGATTATGTAGTATATGTATAATATGCTTTATATTATAATAAGCAAAAAACTGTTGCATTTTAACAGAGACATATGATGGAGCATTGTCAGTTTTGATTTGTGCAGGTATACCCATGATGGCCATAATTTCTAGCAAATGAGTGATTACAGAATCAGCTTTTTCAGAACTCAAAGCTGTTACCCATTGAAATCCTGAATAAGTATTGATGGTGTGGTATACATATTTCAATTTTCCAAATTGTGCAAAGTGAAACACATCCATCTGCCAGATTTCATTCCTCTGAGTACCCTTTAGGTTAGTTACATCCTGCTGGTAATAGCCTTTGATTGTAGAAGGAACAAGTAGGTCATTTTTGTACTATTTCTTTGGCTTGTTGCCAGGTTATGGAAAAATCCTTTTTTCAACCTTTACTACTGACATGATGTTTTTTTATGAAATTCTGAGGCCTCCAGCACATTTCCTTTCAATATTTTAATTTATCAATCTCATAATTGCCTTGTGCTAGAGGGCCTGGCAGACCAGTGTGAGATCGGATGTGTGTTATATATAAAGCATGACTCCTTTTCCTGATTGTGTCTTGTAATTGAATGAATAGTAAAGGTAATTCTGAAGCATCAGGGATAAATTCTGCAGTCTCAATATGTAATACTACTCTTTCAACATACTGAGAGTCAGTTACTATGTTGAGAGGTTCTGAAAAATCCATTAATACCAACAGAATAGCATACAATTCTGATTTTTGAACTGAATTATAAGGACTTTGAACCACTTTACTTAAATTTTCTGATTTGTAACCTTTCCTTGTTTGTTGGCGTCTGTATAAAATGTACCAACTCCAGATATGAGTTTTTTTCTGCACAATTTGAGGCAAGATCCACTCAGCTCTCTTTATAAGAGCAATTCTATCGCTTTTGGGATATTTGCTGTAAATTTCTCCCAAAAGTTACTGCAAGCTTTTTGCCATGGTTCACTTTCTACCCAAAATTTTTCAATGTCCTCCTTAGTTAAAGGTACAACAATTTCTGCTGGGTCTATTCCTGCTAATTGACAAAGTCTCAATTTTCCTTTCCAAATCAAGTCAGAGATTTTTTTCCACATAAGTTTTTTATTTTTTATTTGGTTTATTTGGTAAAAATATCCATTCCAATATAATATCTTCCCTCTGCATTAATATTCCTGTTGGGGAATGCCTAGAAGGTAAAATAGCCAAAATGCAATCCAGCTTTGGATCAATACGATCTACGTGCCTTTCATGTATTTTCTTTTCTACCAAGGCCAATTCTTTCTCAGCTTCAGGTGATAATTCTCTTGGACTATTTAAGTCCTTGTCACCTTCTAAGGTTTTGAACAAATTAGTCAGTTCATCATTTTTTACCCCAACAATAATTCTTAGATGAGAAATGTCTCCAAATAATCTTTGAAAGTCATTAAGAGTCTGTAGTCGATCTCTTCTAATTTGCACCTTTTGGGTTCTAGTTTTTTGTAGCTCTATTTTATATTGTAAATAATTAATAGAATCTCCTCTTTGTATCTTTTCAGGAGCAATATGTAATCCCCAGCAAGGCAAAATTTTCTTTACTTCTTCAAACATTCTTTCTAAAGTATCTGCATTTGAGTCAGCTAATAAAATATCATCTATATAATGATAAATTATAGATTTAGGAAATTTTTTACATATCACTTCCAATGGCTGTTGTACAAAATATTGGCCCAGAGTTGGGTTATTCAACATTCCCTGTGGGTGAACCCTTCACTGAAATCTTTTAACCAGTCGAGAATTATTATAAGTAGGCACTGTGAAAGCAAATCTTTCACTGTCTTTTTCCTATAAGGGTATTGAAAAGAAACAGTCTTTAAAATCAATAACTATGAGAAGCCATTCTTTTGGTAACAGAGTAGGCAAAGGAATTCCAGATTGTAGAGAGCCCATTGGTTGAATTCATTTGTTAATTGCTCTAAGGTCTGTTACCATTCTTCATTTACCAGATGTCTTTTTAATAACAAATACAGGAGAATTCCAAGGGCTGGTTGATTCTTCAATATGCTGAGCAGTTAACTGTTCTACCAGCTCTTCTAAAGCCTGGAGTTTCTCTGTTGTTAAAGGCCATTGCTGAACAGGCTTGTCTGTTGACCATTTTAAAGGTAGAGCTGTTAGTGTTTTTGGAAGATTATCAGTTGTTGTACCCTGTTCTTGTATGACATAGATGGCTGGTGACCACTCATTAAAATAATATCTCTAATATTTCTCTCAGAAACATGTATTAATTTATGATTTGTTTCTGTGATTGAAGGGATATTAATCTGAGTATTCCAGTATTGTAACAAGTCTCGACCCCACAGGTTCATAGCTATGTTAGCCATATATGGTTTTAATTTTCCTTTCTGTCGTTCTGGACTTATACATTCGAGCCATCTTGCACTCTGTTTCACTCGAGATAGTGTCCCAATTCCTAACAGTTGAACGTTTACCTCCTGAAGAGGCCAAGTTGGGTGCCAAAATTCTGGTGAAATTATGGTAATGTCTGCACCTGTGTCTACCAGACCAGACAACAAAACACCATTTATTTTTGTTGTTAGTTTTGGGTTTTGTTCATTAATAGAAGTTTGCCAAAAATTTTTCTTTATGTTTTTTTCTGAATTTCCTATTCTTTCTGCTTCATTATTCCGACCAACATGATTTATTCCAATAGGCATTTGGTTATTTAGTTGCTTTGAGTAGGTGTTTCCTCTACAACTGCAGGAAAGGTTTGAACTGGATTTACTGTGGGGGCCTGCCTAAGGCCCCTCTGGGAGTTTCCCAAAGCCTGAGGCAAAGGACTACCCTGTCTATCCCTTGTTGATCTACATTCGTTTGTCCAGTGTTTTCCCTTACCACACCTTCTGCATACTCCAGAAGGAAGGGGCATTCTATTGCTAGTGTTCCTTGAAGAAACGCTATTTCTAGGAATGAACTTTTTACAGTCCCTCTTCAAATGTCCTTGCTTTCCACATCCAAAACATCTAACATTTCTCAAACCTTTTGAAATTGCTTCTACCCACATATCATGGTCATGAGCCTCAACATTAACCATATTTCTAATCCAATCTTCCAAGGGTGCAGATCTTGCCTTTAACGGCCTGATTATTCTTTTGCATGCTGCATTTGTGTTCTCAAAGGCCAAAGATTCGATTATTATCTGACTAGCCTCTGAATTTGGGACCATTCTCTGTACCGCTGAAGTCAATCTTTCTAAGAAATCTGTAAAAGATTCTTTTGGGCCCTGTATAACCTTGTAAATGACTCAGTTTTTTTCCTGGTTCCTCAACTCTGTCCCATGCATTCAAGGCTGCTGTTTGACACAGAATTGGGGTTTGGACATCATATAAACATTGTGTTTGTACTGAAGCATATTGGCCTTCTCCAATAAGCTGATCCTGGCAGACTTGTGTTCCTTTATCCCTCCATTGTTTTTCTATATTTTTAGCCTCCTCCTTGAACCACATTTCTCACTGGAGATTTTGTCTGGGTTCAAGAACAGCCTCTGCAAGCTCCCCCCAGTCCTGTGGTAGAATCCTATTACAAGTGACCAGGTGTTTAACATTTGCTTTACATATGGGGAATTCATGCCATAAGATGTTACTGCATCCTTAAATCTTTGTAAGTCTAACATTTCAATTGGAATCCAAGTATTTTGTTCATTCTCTTCACCAGGTAGCTAGTATATGGCTACTGGATAAATTAAGGGTGATTGTGTGAAAACAGGCTTTCTTTCTGTAACCTTATGATCCAATTTTAAAACAACTTCACTGTTAATTTCTTTTGTCTGAATTTGAATTTCTCTATAATTCATTTTTACAGGTTTAACAAGTTTTTCTAAGACTGTTATCCTGGCATTTAATTGACAATCTTTTTAAATAGTAAAATGAGGATAAGAAAACTCATAAACTGAATAATTCGATCAATATTAATCTTTTCATATAGTTGTTCCATTGTTAGAGTGCCTAAAATTTCAAACAAAGCCCAATTTTCTTCCAATGTACACATAAAGCCCATTTTTTTAATGTAGCAAAAAATTCTCTTTTAAATAGATATGTTAATTGACTTACCAATTCTGGTAGAACAGTAGAAATCCAAGGGAATTTCAAAACAGCCACCTGGTGTTTGAGGTGTGAATTCAGAGAGAGAGAGAGAGAGAGAGAGAGAGAGAGAGAGAGAGAGAGAGAGAGAGAGCAAGAAAGCATAGCCGCTTGAGTTGAGTCAAGCCTTAGCTTTAGAGGCAGGGGCCCTGTTTGGCAGCGCAGGCCTGAGTTGTTTGTAGCACCAGCTTTAAGCAAGTAGCAACAGCTGTGGGTCAGTCAGACCTGGGCCCGAGCTAGGGAGCTGGGCCGCCCAGGCCGGAAACCGGACCTGCTGCCAAGCCAAGCGGTTTTTAATGGATTCTTGTCACATTGGGCCCCAAAAGTAGATGTAACCAACCGTCTTATTAAATAAGAAACACAGAACCAATGCAAAGAAGAAAGCCAAGAGGTCAGAGCTAAGAGCTAAAACCTTACCCTTCCTCCTGTGGTGATCCTACCTCTCCGAACCAGAGCTACTTCCTGTGTGTCTGTCTTTTTATAGTGTTTCTATTCTGCCTTCTCATTGGTTGTAAGCCCAACCCCATGACCGCCTTGTCACAGCCTGTCTGTATAGACCTCCAGGTTTTCTATGATTGGTATTGAGATTAAAGGCATGTGTATCCAATACTGGCTGTATCCCTGAACACACAGAGACTTAACTAGCTCTGCCTACCAAGTGCTGGGATTACAAATGTACGCCACCACTGCCCTGCTTTCCTATTGCTTGCTAATAGCTCTGACCCCCAGGCAACTCTATTTACTAACATACAAATAACATTTGAATACAAGTAAAATATCACCATAGTTCTGGATATTAGCTCTCTGTCATATGTAGAGTTGGTGAAAAATTTTTTAAATTCTTTAGGCTTCCATGTTACTCTATTTGATGATGTCTTTTGCCTTACAGTAGCTTTTCAGTTTCATGACGTCCAATTTATTAATGATTGATATTTAGGGTTCATGCTCTGGCTCTGTTCTGGAAGTTGTCTCATGTGCCATTGCATTCAAGCCAATCCCTACTTTCTCTTCCACCAGGTTCATAGTAATTGTATTTATGTTTAGGTCTTGGACTTGAGTTATTTGCAGGGTAATAGATTTAAATCATTCTTATACATATTAACATCCAGTTAGATTAGCACCATTTTCTGAAGATTCTTTCTTTTCCAATGTATATTTCTGTCTTCTTTACAAAACCAGGTGTCCACAGGTTTGTGGATTTATTTCCAGGCCTTTGATTAAATTCCTTTGATCAATAGGCCTGTTTTTATTGCCAATACTATGAATTTTTTGTTACTATTGATCTGTAGTGCAGCTTGAAATAGGAGATGGTGACACCTCTACAAATGCTTTTATTGTACAGAATTGTTTTAGCTATCCTAGGTTTCTAGTTTAGCCATGTGATATTGAGTATTTATTGTTTTTCTGGTGTCTGTAAAGAATTGAGTTGAAGTCTTAATGAGTATTTAATTGAATCTGCACATTGCTTTTGGTAGAACATTTTTAATATTTAAATCCAAGCAATCAATGAGAATGGGAGATCTTCCCATCTTCTGATATTATCTTCAATTCCTTTCTTCATAGAGTTCAAGGTTTTGTTATACAAGCCTTTCGCTTGCTTGGTTAGCTACCCTAAAGATATTTCATATTGTTTTTGGCTATTGTCTGCATAGAACAGTAGAAATCCGAGAGAATTTCAAAACTGCTACCTAGTATGCAAGGTGTGAATCCAGAGAGAGAAAGATAGAGATAGAGACAGACAGACAGACAGACAGACAGACAGACAGACACACACACACAGAGAGAGAGAGAGAGAAAGAGAGAGAGAGAGAGAGAGAGAGAGAGAGAGAGAGAGAGAGAGAGCACAAAAAAGCGTAGCTGCAAGTTCTGGCTAAAAGCTGAAATCCAGCTACGTGTTCCCACTTGAGCCCAGTCGAGCCTGGGCTCTGGCTTCCTTAAGCTCTGACCACGTGTGTTGGCATTTCAGCCAAGAGCAGCCTATTTGCAGTTGCGTGTAGCTACTGCAATTAGCGGTAGCTCCTGCAGGCCTGAGTCCTAAGCCGAGCAAGGGAACCAGGACCCAGGGAGTCAGGCCCGCCCAGGTGGGAAACCAGACCCACCACTAAGCCAAGCGGTTTTTAATGAGTTCTTGCCACATGGACACCAAATGTAGATGAAAAGTCTTGTTAAATAAGAAACACAGAGCCAATGCAGAGATGAAAGCCCAAGAGGTCAGAGCTAAAAACCTTACCCTTCACTGCTGCTGTTGTCCTCTTCAGCAAGAGACCTACTTCCTGTCTGTCTTTCTTATAGACTTTCTATTCTGCCTTCTCATTGGTTGTAACCCAACCACATGACCTCCTCATCACTGCCTGTCTGTACCTCCAGGTCTTCTATGGTTGGTATTGAGATTAAAGGCATGTGTCTCCATGCTGGCTGTATCCTTGAACTCACAGAGATCTGCCTAGCTCTGCCTCCCAAGAGCTGGGATTAAAGGCATGCACCACCACTGCCCAGTTTCTGCTATGGCTTGCTATTAGCTCTGACCCCCAGGCAACTTTATTTATTAACCTACAAATAAAATCACATTTCAGTACAATTAAAATATCACCATATGTCTTTTATCATTTTGTTGAATAATTTGAGGAATATTGGTATTAGCTTTTCTTTGAAAGTCTGGTAGATCTCTGCACTAAAATCTGCTAGCCCTGGGTTATTTATTTATTTATTTATTTATTTATTTATTTATTTATTTATTTATTTGTTGTGAGATTTTAATGAAGGCTACTATTTCCTTAGGGGTTATAGGTCTATTTAAATTCTTTACACAATTTGGTTTTAACTGTGATAAGATGCATCTATTTAGAAAAGTGTTCATTTCTTAGATTTTCCAATTTTGTGAAGTACACATTTCTGAGGTATGATCTAATAATTTTCTGGATTTCTTTGGTGTCTTTTGTTAAGCCCCCTCTAATTTCTGTTGATTTGGATATTCTTTCTTTTTCTTTTAGTTAGTTTGGGAAAGAGTTTGCCTATCTTGATGATTTTCTCAAAGATCTAACTCTTTGTTTCATTGATTCTTTGTATTGTTCTCCTAGTTTCTATTTTATTGATTTCAGCCTTCAGTTTGGTTACTTCCTGCTCTCTGCTTCTCTTGGGTGAACTTCCTATTGGTCTAGAGCTTCAGGTGTGCTGATACTTGTATGAGATCTCTACAAATTCTTTATGATAGCACTTAGTGATGTGAACTTTTCTTGTCCTACTGCTTTCAGTGTTTCCCATATGATTGAATATGTTGTATATTTATTTTCATTTAATTCTGGGAAGTCTTTAATTTCTTTCTTATTTCTGCCTTGACTCTTAGCTCTTTTGTTTTTAACAAAGAATTTTATTAGAATGTACTTTCGATTTTATTACATTTTATTTGTTATTGTTGTATATATGTGGATGCCCTTGCTGCAGCAAGGAGTTGGCTTTCTACAGGTCTTCAAATTCAGCAGCAAGTACATTTACTCACTAATTCATTTACACAACAGTGTTGAAAGTTGTTCATAGACAAACATACTTTGTGGTATGAATAATGCCTAGTTATGTTAGCTTGCTGCAGTCTATCTCAACTCTAACATAGGGCTGTATCATGATGACATATTGAGTTTTTCTCTTGGTCGTTTTACATACACATTTTCGAAGCAGGAATATAATACATACTAATCAAGTCTGATTGAATGATTTGTCCACATCCATATCATTGCTGTATGTTTGGAAGTTTCAGTTCTTCTCCTGTCTTTGTTATTCATTATATATAATACAGTTTATGATCTACAATGTCTCTTGTTCTTTGGTTTGTTAGATACTAGGATCCTCTCAAATTGTGCTTGAGTCACAATCTCCAGTCTAAGTTTATACCTCCATTCTTCACAGTCCCTTCCATCCTGAAATCACTAGTCCATTTAGATTGCTGTGTTTAAAAGGCAATTAGATGGATCTCATTGATCAGGAGGAAAAGTCTATCATGTCCACATCATTTCCTTTGATATTCATGGAGAAGAGAAGTGGCTGAATCTTACTTAGGTCTACTTGTCAGGAACACATGGAATTCTTGGTAGAGGTTGCAGTAATATATAGAACTAGCAGCCATATGAGATCCCTCATCCTCTACAGTAGCACCAGTATGTATGTTATAATCTTTGAATGATAGCCTTATAACTCAGGAGAGATGATTTCTCATTGTGTTTATTAAAACCTTTTCCAGACAAATAATGAAATTGGAGAAATATTCTCAAAACGCTTTTACCATTGTGGTTCTAATTTTATTTTTTTATTTTTTACTTTTATCTTATTTTACAATACCATTTAGTTCTACATATCAGCCACGGGTTCTGCTGTTCTCCCCCATCCCACACCCTCCCCTTACCCCAGCTCGTCCCCCATTCAGACCTCCTCCAGGGCAAAGCCTCCCCTGAGGATTGTGATCAACATGGTAGGCCCAGTCCAGGCAGGTCCAGTACCCTCCTCCCAGACTGAGCCAAGCATAAGCTCCAGGTCTCAAACAGCCAAAGCATACAACGAGCACAGGACTCGGTCCCACTGCCTAGATGCCTCCCAAACTGATCAAGCCAATCAACTATCTCACATATTCAGAGGGCCTGATCCAGCTGGGGGCCCCTCAGTCTTTGGTTCATAGTTCATTTTTTCCATTCATTTGGCTTTTTTTTTCAATAATTGAGCTCAGTGTTCTGGCTCTATAGGAAACACAGTAGAGTACAAGAGTGACCCTTTCTCCAAAGCAGAGTGCTTTACATGTAAGGCAAGCTTGGGTTCAGTTCCACTTTGTAAACGGAGTTGAATCACATTCAGTTTCAAGTTCTAGCAGCAAGAGTTAATTTGGGCGTAAGAACAGCCACTCTTGTGCTCTCCTGTCCAAACACAGTGCAAATATCCCTCGTGACTGTTAACAGCAAGTACAGTGTATTGGACTGAAGAGAAGCTCCTATTCTAGTCAGTTTCCAATGCTGAGGTGAAGTAGGTATGTCTCGAGTGTGTTGGAAGCACAGTTCTTTTGTTCTGAGCCAGCTCACTGTCTGGCCAATAGGAAACACAATAGAGTACAAGAATGACCCTCTCTCAAAAGCAGAGTGTTTTTCTTGTAAGGGAAACTAGGGTTCAATTCCCCTTCCTAAACGGAGTTGAATCACATTCAGTTTCAAGTTCTAGCAGCAAGTGTTAATATAGGGTAATAACAGCCACTCTTTTGCTCTCCTGGCAATACACAGTTAAATTGTGCTCCTGACTGTTTCCAGCAAGTACAGTGTATTGGATTGAAGAGAAGCTCCAATTCTAGTCAGTGTCCAATGTTGAGTTGAACTAGGTATGCCCCATGTGTGTTGAAAGCACCGTTCTTTTGTTCTGAGCCAGGTCACTGTTCTGGCCCTATAGCAAATACAGTATAGTACAAGAGTGCCCGATTCTCAAAAGCAGAGTGTTTTTTTTTTTTGTAAGGCAAGCTAGGGTTCAATTCCCCTTCCTAAACTGCGTTGAATCACATTCAGTTTCAAGTTCTAGCAGTAAATGTTAATATCTTATAATTACAGCCACTCTTGTGCTCTCCTAGCCATACACAGTGCAAGTAGCACTCGTGTCTGTTCTTAGCAAGTACAGTGTATTGGACTGAAGAGATGCTCTTATTCTAGTCGGTTTCCAATGCTGAGTTGAACTAGGTATGCCTCATTTGTGGTGGAAGAACAATTCTTTTCTGAGCCAGCAAACTGTCTGGCCCTATAGGAAAGAGAGTAGAGTACAAGAGTGCCATTTTCTCAAAAGCAGAGTGTTTTTCTTGTAAGGCAAGCTAGGTTCAATTCCCTTTCCTAAACAGAGTTGAATCACATTAAGTTTCAAGTTCAGGCAACAAGTGTTAATTTAGGGTAAAACCAGGCACTCTTGTGCTCCCCTCAACATAAAGAGTGAAAATAGCACTAGAATCTATTATTAGCAATCACAGTATACTGGACTGAAGAGAAGCTCCTATCCTAGTCAGTTTCTAATGCTGAGTTGAACTAGGTATGCCTCGTGTGTGTTGGAAGCACAGTTCTTTTGTTCAGAGCCAGCTCACTGTTCTGCCCCTATAGGTAACACAGTAGAGTACAAGAGTGACCCTTTCTGAAAAGCAGAGTGTTTTACTTGTAAGACAATCTAGGATTCAATTCCACTTCCTAAACAGTGTTGAATCACATTCTGTTTCATGTTCTAGCATCAAGTGTTAATATAGGGTAATAACAGCCAGTCTTGTGGTCTCCTGGACAAACAGTGCAAATATCTCTCGTGACTGTTAACAGCAAGTACAGTGTATTGGACTGAAAAGAAGCTCCTATTCTAGACAGTTTCCAATGCTGAGGTGAACTAGGTATGCCTCATGTGTGTTGGAAGCACAGTTCATTTATTTTGAGCCAGCTCACTGCTCTGGCCCTATAGGAAACACAGTAGAGTACAAGAGTGCCCCTTTCTCAAAAGCAGAGTGTTTTTCTTGTAAGGCAAGCTAGGGTGCAATTCCCCTTACTAAATGGAGTTGAATCCAATATAGTTTCAAGATCGAGCAGCAAGTGATAATTTTGTTTGAAGAAAAGCCACTCTTGTGGTCTACTGGCCAAACACAGTGCAAAAAAACACTGCATATGTTATTAGGAAGTACAGTGTATTGGACTGAGGAGAAAGTCCTATTGTAGTCAGTTTCCAATCCTGACTTGAACTAGGTATGCCTCGTGTGTGTTGGAAGCACAGTTCTTTTGTTCTGAGCCAGCTCACGGTTCTGGACCTATAAGAAATACACTAGAGTACAAGAGTGCCCCTTTCTCAAAAGCAGAGTGTTTTTCTTGTAACACAATCTAGGTAGAATTCCGTTTCCTAAACGGAGTTGAAACACATTAAGTTTCAATTCTAGTGTCAAGTGTTAATATAGGATAAGAACAGCCACTCTTGTGTTTTCCTGGCCATAAACACTGCAAATAGCACTCGTGTCTTTTCCCAGCAAGTGCAGTGTATTGGACTGAAGGGAAGCTCGGATTTAGTCAGGTTCCAATGCTCAGTTGAACTAGGTATGCCTCTTGTATGTTGAAAGCCCAGTTCTTTTGTTCTGAGTCAGCTCACTGTTATGGCCCTATAGGAAACACAGTATAGTACAAGAGTGCCCCTTTCTCAAAAGCAGAGTGTTTTTCTAGTACTGCAAGCAAGGGATCAATTCCTCTTCCTAAATGGAGTTGAATCACATTCAGTTTCAAGTACTGGCAGTAAGTGTTAATATATTGTAATAACAGCTACTCTTGTGCTCTCCTGGCCATACACAGTGCAAGTAGCACTCCCGTCTGTTCTTAGCAAGTACTGTTTTTTGGACTGAAGAGAAGTGCCTATTCTAGTCAAGTTCCAATGCTGAGTTGAACTAGGTAAGCCTCGTGTGTGTTGGAAAAACAGTTCTTTTGTTCTGAGCCAGCTCACTCTCTGGCCAATAGGAAACACAGTAGAGTACAAGAGTGCCCCTTTCTCAAAAGCAGAGTGTTTTTCTTGTAAGGCAAGCTAGGGTTCAATTCCCCTTCTTAAACGGAGTTGAATCACATTAAGTTTCAATCTAGGATCAAGTCTTAATTTAGGGTAATAACAGCCAATCTTGTGCTGTCCTGGCCATACACAATACAAATAGCACTTCTGTCTGTTATTTGAAGTACACTGTATAGGACTGAGGAGAAAGTCGTATTCGAGTCAGTTTCCAATGCTTAGTTTAACTAGGTATGCCTCATGTGTGTTGGCAGTACAATTCTTTTATTCAGAGCCAGCACACAATTCTGGTCCTATAGGTGCACCAAGTGGAGTGCAAGAGTGACCCTTGCTCAAAAGCAGAGTATTTACTGGTAAGGCAATCTAGGATTCAATTCTATTTCCTAAATGGTGTTGAATCACATTCAGAGTCAAGTTCTAGCATCAAGTGTTAATATAGGGTAATAACAGCCACTCTTTTGCTCTCCTGGTCAAACAGTGCAAATATCCCTGGCTACTGTTAACAGCAACTGCAGTGTATTGGACGGAAAAGCAGCTCCTATTCTAGTCAGTTTCCAGTGCTGAGGTGATCTAGGTATGCCTCGTGTGTGTTGGAAGCACAGTTCTTTTGTTCTGAGCCAGATCACTGTTCTGGACCTATAGGAAGCACAGTAGAGTACAAGAGTGACCCTTTCTCAAAATCAGAGTGTTTTTCTTGTAAGGCAAGCAAGGCTTCAATTCCCCTTTCTAAACGGAGTTGAATCAGATATAGTATCAAGTTCTAGCAGCAATTTTAATATAGGGTAATAGCAGCCACTTTTTTGCTCTCATGGCAATACACAGTGCAAATAGCAGTCACGACTCTTCCCAGCAAGTAGAGTGTATTGGACTGAAGAGATGCTCTAATTCTAGTCAGTTTCCAATGCTGAGTTGAACTAGGTATGGATCGTGTGTTTTGGGAGCACAGTTTTTTCAGAGCCAGCTCACTGTTCAGGTCCTATAGGAAACACAGTAGAGTACAAAAGTACCCTTTTCTCAAAAGCAGAGTGTTTTTCTTGTAACACAATCTTGGTAGAATTCCGTTTCCTAAATGGAGTTGAATCACATTAAGATTCAATTCTAGCAAGTGCTCTTCCACTGAATTATGCTCCCATCCCTAAAGTTTATAAATACTGTCTACTGCTCTATTACAGGTTGTATTTGATTTATACTCTTACCAATAACTCATGAAATTTGAGCCAGTTCATTTCTCCTGCACCATTTCCAACACTAGGTAGTTTCATGCTGTGGAGGTATTTGCCTCAGCCATGACCTTGGGCTATAAGGGCCTGAAGGAGGCGGTGCTTCCTGCCATATGGGACGTCTTAAAAGGAGAGGGAGATGGGGTCACATGCTCCTTCTCTCTGCTCCTGCCTGTGAGGTGGATTCTCTCCAGGTCAGATCAGAGGACGATTTCAGCTGTCTACTCTGTTCTGTATTCACGAGTGTATTTCCTCAATTTACCTTAATAAATTTCCCTAATACTTAAAAAAAAAAAGATTCAATTCTAGTGTCAAGTGTTAATATAGGATAAGAACAGCCACTCTTGTGTTTTCCTGGCCATACACCTAAATTAACACTTGTTGCCTGAACTTGAAAGTGAATGTGATTCAATGGCATTTAGGAAGGGGAATTGAACCCTAGCTTGCCTTACAAGAAAAACACTCTGATTTTGAGTAAGGGTCACTCTTGTACTTTACTGTGTTTTCTATAGGGCCAGAACAGTGAGCTGGCTCAGAACAAAAGAAATGTTCTTCCAACACACACGAGGCATACCTAGTTCACCTCAGCATTGGAAATTGACTAGAATAGGAGCTTCTCTTCAGTCCAATACACTGTACTTGCTGTTAACAGTCAAGAGTGATAATTGCACTGGGCATGGCCAGGATAGCATAAGAGTTGCTGTTCTTATCCTATATTAACACTTGCTCCTAAAACTTGAAACTTAATGTGATTCAACTCTCCTTAGGAAGGGGAAATGAATCCTATCTTGCCTGACAAGAAAAACACTCTGCTTTTGAGAAAGGGGCACTCGTGTTCTCTACTGTGTTTCCTACAGGGCTAGAACAGTGAGCTGGCTAAGAACAAAAGAAAAGTGCTTCCAACACATACGATGCATACCTAGATCAACTCAGCATTGCAAACTGACTAGAATTGGAGCTTCTTTTCAGTCCAATACACTGTACTTGCTGGGAACAGTCGCGAGTGCTATTAGCACTCTGTATTGCCAGGAGAGCACAAGAGCGGCAGTTATTACCCTATAGTATCACTTGCTCTTAGTACTTGAAACTGAATGTGATTCAACTCCGTTTAGGAAGAAGAATTGAACCTTTGCTTGCCTCAAAAGAATCCCACTCTGCTTATGAGAAAGGGTCACTCTTGTACTCTACTCTGTTTCCTATAGGGCCAGAACAGTGAGCAGGCTCAGAACAAAAGAATTGTGCTTTCAACACACACGAGGCATACCTAGTTCAACTCAGCATTGGAATCTGAAGAAAAAGATCTTCATTTCAGTCCAATACACTGTACTTGCTGGAAACAGACGTGAGTCCCATTTGAACTGTGTATGCCCAGGAGAGCACTAGAGTGTCTGTTCTTACACTATGTTAACACTTGCTACTAGAACTTGAAACTGAATGTGATTCAAATCCTTTTAGGAATGAGAATTGAACCCTAGATTGCCTTACAAAAAAAAACACTCTGCTTTTGAGAAATGGGCACTCTTGTATTCTACTGTGTGTCCTATAGAACCAGAACAGTGAGCTGGCTCAGAACAAAAGAACTTTGCTTCCTACAAACTTGGATATATCTAGTTCATTTTAGCATTGGAACTGACCAGAATTGAAGCTTCTCTTCAGTCCAATACAATATACTTGTTGAGAACAGACGCTGAGTGCTTTTTGCTCCGTGAATGGCCAGGAGCGCTCAGGAGTGGCTGTTCTTACAGTAAATTAACACTTGCTAATAGAACTTGAATCTGAATGTTATTCAACTACATTTGAAAAGGGGAATGGAAGCCATAGCTTGCCTTACAAGAAAAACAATCTGCTTTTGAGAAAGGGGAAGTCTTTTACTTTACTGTGTTTCCTATAGGGCCAGAATAGTGACTTGGCTCAGAAAAAAACAAAACAAAACTGTGCTTCCAACACACACGAGGCATACCTAGTTCAACTCAGCATTGAAAAGAGACTAGAATAGGATGATCTCTTCAGCGCAATACACTGTACTTGCTTGGAACAGTCACGAGTACTATTTGCAAGGTGTGTGGCCAGGAGAGCATAACAGTGGCTGTTATTAACACTTGCTGCTAGAACTTGAAACTGAATGTGATTCAACTCTGTTTAGGAACGGGAAATGAACCCTAGCATGCCTTACATGAAAAAACACTCTGTTTTTGAGAAAGGGGCACTCTGGTACTCTACTCTGTTTCCTGTAGGGTCAGAACAGTAAGCTGGCTCAGAACAAAAGAACTGTGCTTTCAATACAAAGGAGGCATACCTAGTTCATCTCAGCATTGGACTGACTAGAATAGGAGCTTCTGTTCAGTTCAGTACACTGAAATTGTTAAGAACAGACTCGAGTGGTATTTGGACTGTGTATGGCCAGCGGAGCACAAGAGTGGCTGCTCTTACCCTAAATTAATACTTGCTGTTAGCACTTGAAACTGAAAGTGATTCAACTCTGTTTAGGAAGGGGAATTGATTCCTAGCTTGCCTTCCCAGGAAAACACTGCTTTTGAGAGAGGGTCACTCTTGTACTCTACTGTGTTTTCTATAGGGCCAGAACAGAGAGGTGGTTCAGAACAGAAGAACTGTGCTTGCAACACACAGGAGGTATACCTAGTTCAACTCAGCATTTGAAACTGACTAGAATAGGAGCTTCTCTTCAGTCCAATACACAACTTACTAAGAACAGATGCGAGTGCTATTTGACATGTGGATGGCCAGGGGAGCACAAGAGTACTGTTCTTACCCTAACTTAACACTTGTTGGTAGAACTTGAAACTGAATGTGATTCATCTCTGTTTAGGAAATGGAATTGAAACTCAGCTTGCCTTACAAGAAAAACACTGTGCTTTTGAGAAACGGGCACTCTTGTACTCTACTGTTTCCTATTGGGCCAGGACAGTGAGCTGGCGCAGAATAAAAGAACGGTGCTTCCAACACACATGAGGCATACCTAGTTCAAGTCAGCATTGGAAACTGACAAGAATAGGAGCTTATCTTCCGTCCAAAACACTGAACATGCTGGGAACAGACGTGAGTGCTATTTACACTGTGAATTACCAGCAGAGCACAAGAGTGGCTGTTATTAACACTTGCTGCTAGAACTTGAAACTGAATTTGATTCACCTCAGTTTAGGAATGGGAAATGAACCCTAGCTTTCCTTAATTGAAAAACACTCTGCTTTTGAGAAAGGGGCACTCATGTACTCTACTGTTTTTCCTATAGGGCCAGAACATTAAGCTGGCTCAGAACAAAAGAACTGTGCTTCCAACACACATGAGGCATACCTAGTTCAACTCAGCATTGTAACCTGACTTGAAAACGAGCTTCTCTTCAGTCCAATACACTGTATTCGTTAAAACAGACGCTAGTGGTATTTGTATTGTGTAGGGCCACGGGAGCCAAGAGTGGCTGCTCTTACCCTAAATTAACACTTGCTGCTAGAATTTGAAACTGAATTTGATTCAACTCCGTTTAGAAAGTGGAATTGAATCCTGGAATGCCTTACAAGAAAAACACTCTGCTTTTGAGAAAGGGGTACCCTTGTACTCTACTGTGTTTCTTATAGGGCCAGAACAGTGAGCTGACTCAGAACAAAAGAACAGTGCTTTCACCACTCACAAGTAATACCTCGTTCAACTCAGAAATGGAAACTGACCAGAGGAGGACCTTTTCTTCAGTCCAATACTCTGTTCTTCCTGGGAACAGTCGTGAGTGGTATTTCAACTGTGTTTGTCCAGGAGAGCACATGAGAGGGTATTATTAACATATATTAACACTTGCTGTTAGAACTTGAAACTGAATGTGATTCATCTCCGTTTAGGAAGGGGAATTGAACCCTAGCTTGCCTTACAAGAAAAACTCTCTGCTTTTGGGAAAGGGTCACTCTTGTATACTACAGTGTTTCCTTTAGGGCCAGAAGTGTGAGCAGGCTCTGAACAAAAGAACTGTGCTTCCAACACACTCGAGGCATACCTAGTTCAACTCAGCATTGGAAACAGAATAGAATAGGAGCTTCTCTTCATCCAATACACTGTACTTGCTAAGAACAGACGTGAGTGCTTTTTGACATGCGTATGTCCAGGGGAGCACAAGTGTCATTGTTCTTACACTAACTTAACACTTGCTTCTAGAACTTGAAACTGAATGTGTTTCAACTCAGTTTAGGAAGTGGAATTGAACCCCAGCTTGCCTTAGAAGAAAAACACTCTGTGTCTGAGAAATGGGTAATCTTGTACTCTACAGTTTCCTATAGGGCTAGACCACTAAGCTGGCTCAGAACAAAAGAATTGTACTTCCAACAAACAGGAGGCATACCTAGTTCAACTCAGAATTGGAAACCAAATAGAATAGGAGCTTCTCTTCATCCAATACACTGTACTTGCTGGGAACAGAAGCAAGTGCTATTTGCACTTTGTATAGCCAGGAGAACACAAGAGTGGCTGTATTATCCTATATTTACACTTGCTGCTAGAACTTGAAACTGAATGGAATGAACGCTAGCTTGCTTTACAAGAAAAATACTCTGCTTTTGAGAAAGGGGCACTCTTGTACTCTACTGTGTTTCCTTTAGGGCCAGATCAGTGAGCTGGTTAAGGACAAATGAACTGTGCTTCCCATACTCATGAGGCATACCTAGTTCAACTCAGCATTGGAAACTACTAGAATAGGAGCTTCTCTTCAGTCCAATACACTGTACTTGCTGGCAAGAGTCGGGAATGCTCTTTGCACTGTGTATGTCCAGGGGAGCACATGAGTGTCTGTTCTTACCCTAAACTAAAACTTGCTTGAAGAACATGAAACTGAATGTCAATCAATTTCGTTTAAAATGGGAATTGAATCCTAGCTTGCTTTACAAGAAAAACACTCTGCTTATGAGAAAGGGTCACTCTTGTACTCTACTGTGTTTCCTATAGGGCCAGAACACTGAACTGGCTCAGAATAAACGAACTGTGCTTCCTACACACACAGTGAATATCTAGTTCAACTCAGTATTGGAAAATAAGTAAAACAGGATCTCCTCTTCAGTCCAATACACTGTACTTGCTGGGAAACGTCGCGAGTGCTATTTGCACTGTGTATGGCCAGGGGTGCACAAGAGTGGCTGTTCTTACACCAAATTATCACTTGCTGCTAGAACTGGAAACTGAACATGATTCAAGTCCAGTTAATAAGGGCAATTGAACCCTATCTTGCCTTACAAGTAAAACACTCTTCTTTTGAGAAAGGGTCACCGATGTACTCTACTGTGTTTCCTATAGGGCCAGAACACTGAACTGGCTCAGAATAAAAGAACTGTGCTTCCTACACACACGGGCCATATCTAGTTCAACTGAGCATAGGAAAGTAACTAAAACAGGAGTTCCTCTTCAGTCCAATACACTGTACATACTGGGAACAGACGCGAGTGCGATTTGTACTGTGTATGGCCAGGGGAGGAAAAGAGTGACTGTTCTTACCCCAAACTAACAACTGCTGCTAGAACTTGAAACTGAATGAGATTAAACTTCATTTAGGAAGATGAAATGAACCTTAGCTTGCTTACAAGAAACACTCTCTAATTTGAGAAAGGAGCACTCTTGTTCTCTACTCTGTTTTTCTATAGGGCCAGAACAGTGAACCGGCTCAGAATAAAAGAACTCTGCTTCCTACGCACACAAGGAATATCTAGTTTTTCTCAGGATAGGAAACTGAGTAAAAAATGAGCTTCTCTTCAGTCCTATACACTGTACTTGCTGTGAACAGTCACGAGTGCTATTTGCACTGTGTATGGCCAGGGGAAAACAAGAGTGGCTGTTCTTACCCTAAATTAACACTTGCTGCTAGAACCTGAATCTAAATGTGATTCAACTCCGTTTAGGAAGGGGAATTGAAACCAGCTTCCCTTACAAGAAAAACACTCTGCTTTTGAGAAAAGGGCAGGCACTCTTGTACTCTAATCTGTTTCCTCTAGGACCAAAACTGTGAGCTGGCTCAGAACAAAAGAACTGTGCATTCAACTCAGCATTTGAAACTGACTAGAACAGGAGCTTCTCTTCAGTCCAATATACTGTACTTGCTGGGAACAAACCTGATTGCTATTTGCACTGTGTAAGCAAAGGGAGCACAAGTGTGGGTATTCTTACCCCACAATAACACTTGCTGCTAGAAATTGAAACTAAATGTGATTCAACTCTGTTTAGGAATGGCAACTGAACCCAAGCTTGCCTTACAAGAAAAACACTCTGCTTTTGAGAAAAGGGCGCTCTTGAA
The DNA here is from genome assembly GCF_004664715.2 of Peromyscus leucopus. Lineage (NCBI taxonomy): Eukaryota > Metazoa > Chordata > Mammalia > Rodentia > Cricetidae > Peromyscus > Peromyscus leucopus. Next base: position 6,717,882 of record NC_051081.1, read on the forward strand.
CTCTACTTTGTTTCCTTTAGGGCCAGAAGAGTGAACTGGCTGTGAACAAAAGAATTGTGCTTCGTACACACGGGCCATATCTAATTCAACTGAGCAAAGGAAACTGACTAGAACTGGAGCTCTGCTTCAGTCCAATACACTGTACTTTCTGGGAACAGAAGTAAGTGCTATTTGCACTGTGTATGGCCCGAAGAGCACAAGAGTGGCTGTTCTTACCCTGAATTAACACTTGATGCTAGAACGTGAAAATGAATGTGATTCAACTCTGTTTAAGGATGGCAATTAAACCGTAGCTTGCCTTACCAGAAAAACACTCTGCTTTTGAGAAAGGGTCACTCTTGTACTCTACTGTGTTTACTTTAGGGTCACAACAGCAAACTGACTCAGAACAAAAGAACTGTGCTTCGTGCACACAGGGGCCATATCTAGTTCAACTCAGTGTAGGAAACTGACTAGAACAGGTACTGTTCTCCAGTCTAATCCCCTGAAATTGCTGGGAAAAGACACAAGTGGTGTTTGCACTGTTTATGGCAAGGGTCCCACAAGAGTGGCTGTACTTACCCCAAACTAACTCTTGTTTCTAGACCTTGAAACTGAATATATGATTCAACTCCGTTTAGGAAGGAAAATTGAACCCCAGCTTGCCTTAGAAAAAAAACACTCTGCTTTTGAGAAAGAGCCACTCTCTTGTATTCTACTGTTCTTCCTATAGGATTAGAACAGTGAGCTGGCTCAGTACAAAAGAACTGTGCTTCCTACACACATGGGGCATATCTAGTTCAACTCAGCATTGGAAACTAAGTAAAACAGGAGCTCCTCTTCATTGAAATACTGATCTGTCCAGCAGGTCAGGTTATTTGAGGGTCTTGAGGAGGGTCCACCTGTAAACCAAAAGGGGGGAAGAGGGAAAGGAGGCCTGGCGCATAAAGAAAGACAGAGTCAGTCTGAGTCACGTCGAAATCTCGTTTATTGACTGTTGAGGCTTATAAGTAGGGCTTCAGGCAGTGAGGATGTGCAGGGGAAGCAAGGAGAGAAGAAAGGAAAATTCCTAAGGGAGGGTCAGGGTGAGTTTGCTTTGGTCCCAGGCCCCTGCAGCTGGCTGATTAGCACATGTTCCCGAAGTTTATCTAATGGTACATCCCGCAGTTATGCCAGGAACCTCCTGTTTTAGCAAGGCTTGATAAAGCAAGGAAGGACACACAAAGTTCAAGACACAGCTGTCCGGAGTCGGTCCCCAACAGTTCCCCCTCTTTTCTCAAAAACGGACCAAGTCCATGTGATCGGGGTGGCTAGGGTCTGAGAGAGTCCCTGTATTAGGCTATACAGGGGGCTTCCAACACTTGGCAGCGTGCCATGTTGAGCCAGTCTCGACGACCTCTGTACGCTGTTGTCTCCGGCGTCGGCCCTGTACTATTCCCATCATTGAGTACCCTCCAGCAGGACCGTGGGGGTGTTGGGCCTTAGGACACTGAATCTGAGTCCTTAATGGGGCTCCTGGCTGGTCTCCTTGGAATCTACGCTGTGATAATGAATCCAGACATGTCATGGTAAAGCCGAATCAATCTGATTTTTGATAAACCGAGTCAACCGCTGAAAGGCCCAGGGACCAAAGGTAATGAGAAGGAGAAAAAAAATTAAGGGGGCTAGAATGGTAGGTGGCAAGGTGGAGAGCCAGGGGGACCCTTGCAGCCAATTTTCAAACCACCCGTGCTGATCTTCAAACTCCCTTTTTCTTTGAGGCAGCCTTTCCCTTAATTTTTCCATCATTTCCCTGACAATACCAGTATGGTCTGCATAAAAGTAGCATTCTTAGCCGGGCGGTGGTGGCGCACGCCTTTAATCCCAGCACTTGGGAGGCAGAGCCAGGCGGATCTCTGTGAGTTCGAGGCCAGCCTGGGCTACCAAGTTAGTCCCAGGAAAGGCGCAAATCTACACAGAGAAACCCTGTCTCGAAAAAATAAAAAAACAAACAAACAAAAAACAAACAAACAAACAAAAAAAAGTAGCATTCTTCCTTCAAGGCTGCACATAGGCCCCATTCCCTCAGGAACAACAGATCCAGGCCCTTTCTATTTTGCAGCACTACTTCTGTTAGTGAGGTAAGTGATTTCTCAAGGGCGAAGATAGATCTTTCTATTGCCTCCAGATCGGTGGTCATGGCCATCTGTAACTGCATCATGTGATTATTGTGTACAAGGGTGGTGGTCCCTGTACCAATTCCTGCAGCAATGCCTCCAACACCCAACAAGAGGGCTATAGTCAATGACACAGGTTCTCAAGTGTATCTACTCCTCTGCTGGATGAATTCCATAATTGAGCTTTCTTCATGATATGTGACACGAGGCCACAACTGAACTAGTACACAGAATTCATGGGAACCATTAAATATCTGAGCAGACACACAGGAAGTTAACCCAGTGTTGCAGGCCCAGTAGGACCCATTGGGTGCCTCAAGATAATATCCTCCTTTATAGGCTGTCGAGGTTTTGTTGCAGAGATGCCTATGGGTCAGTGGGACTTTGCCCAAACAGGAACCTTGTCCAGAAACCTCAGAGAGTGTCAGTTTATGAGGCTTAGTCTGACACCTACTGCTTGGGGAATTGAGGTTGCTGGCAGCAGACTGGAAAGCGATTCCCTCATAGTAAGGAGGGCTGGAGGTAAGGCAAAGCCAGCAGTCCAAGGTCTTATCTGGGCTTGTGGCATTTAGGGCCATATATGCTCCCTGTACTAAACTGAACAACCTTTTGACTGTATTTTGCGGAATAATGGGGGAAGTACTACGCAGGGGGAGGGTGGAAGTGCTACCAGGTGTGGGTCCTGGTGTGATCGCTCCTTTGGCTGGGGCCGGGATTTTGCTTTGAGAATCGGGGAGGACTGGATTGGGTCCAATGGAGACGGCACTAACAGGTTTGATTTTCAGTAGTATCTTAAAGCTGACTCCTTTATCCTTGCCATCAAGACGCCACCTAAGTCCCCATGTCTTTCCCGAGGTCCAGCCCGTATTGGACTTGCCCTGTGCAGTAAAGGTGATATTGAGGGGCAGCGACAACCCAGGGACCTGGGACTTCCACGTCGCTGAAGAATCGCAGGGGCGGCCAGAGGGCTTTAAGTAGCCCCTGGTGACTGTAATAAGGTCCCAGGAGGAGGACGGGTGCCAGTAAGCTGCACCGGTGGTCTCACAGCCCCATTGAGCGCAAAAGAATTCCTCATAGCCCCCGCATCTGGCCGCCATGTCCTGAATTCTACCATCTTTGGGGCAAACATAAAAATCGGATTGAGCCAACCTGCACCGAGCGGTGGGGCTAACCCATGCGGGGGCTGTCATGGTGGCCAGATTTGTACCATGCAATGTTCCACAAGGGCTCGTCCAAGTAACGGGGCACCTGTTGGATCCAGGGAAGGTTTTGCAGTCAGAATAATTATTTATCTTGGTTCCGTTTAGGGCACTCAACTCTATGGTGGGGATATCTCAAGAGTTGTGCCTTACGGCCAGCTGGCAGAAATCGGGGATAAGAGATGGCCACCATGAAAAGGGGGCATGATTGGCAGCTGTCTGTCAGACCGTTTCCCCAGTTTGTGAGATGACCTGCGAAGTGAGTTTCTTAATAGCATGGGGACTGGCCCGGGCGATAGAGATGACGGGCAAAATTAAAAGAAAAGGAATAGCATAGAGACGGACTTTCCAGATATCGGGACATGCCAGAAGATCGATGAGGGCATTCATGGTCCTTCTCCTTCCTCGGACCGCAGGGGCACCTGCAAAAGAAAGAATCCATGTCTCAGAGTTAATTCCTGGACCCAAAATTATTATTTACTGCTATGGGGCATTTCTTGCAGAGTAGGGTTTAATTAACCTTGCTGGTAACCAGCGGGCCCCATTTTCCTTGGAGTCATAGATGCATGCGGACCCTTTTCCCCAGATTAATACTGGGTCCAGACCACCCCATTTTCCAGTGATGGGATCTTTCCAATGGACCTTGGCATATCCCTGGCTGGTCTCTGGGTGCAAGTGCCGTTCGGCTGCAGATTTTCCTAAGCCATCCAAGGTCAAGAAGTTTAACACAAAGAGGGCATGGGAAAGCAACATCTTTTGGTTTCCCTTGATAGGGAACAACGCTTCCTGTGAGCTGAGTTTATTAATGGTGTTTTTTAGGGTTTGGTGAGCTCATTCTACAATGCCTTGTCCCTGTGGATTATAGGGTATTCCAGTGACATGCTTTATCTCTAATTGCAAGCAGAATTGTTTAAACCTATTGCTGATGTACCCCGGGCCATTATCAGTTTTTATGCATTTTGGCTGTCCCAGTACAGTGAAGATTGATGACATCCTTAGTGGCCTCCCCGCTGTGAGAGGAGGCACTGATAAACCCGCTGAAGGTATCGATGGTGACATATACATATTTTAATTTCCCAAAGGAAGTGACATGGTTGACATCCATCTGCCAAATCTGTCCTGGAACAAGCCCCCTAGGATTTACCCCATAATGGGGCTTGGGCAAAAATATCAGGCAATTTTTTACAGCTTTTGACAATTTCCCTAGCCTGCTCTCTAGTGAGTGAGTACCTTTGTCTCAAGGTCTTGGCATTAAGGTGGTGTAATCGGTGGACCTCGCGGGCGGCCGCGATCTGGTCTTGTTCTAGAAGCAAAATCAGGGGGGGGGTCTGTGTAGCGGCGTCTGCAAGTTCGTTCCCCAGTGCTAGGGGTCCGGGCAGGCCAGTGTGGGCACGAATGTGGCCAATAAAAAAGGGGAGCGACCTCTGACGGATCAGCTTTTGTATCTTTGAGAACATTTTGAAGGTTGGAGAGTGGGGCTGGATCACCGGCACCATTTCTAAAACTTGCAAAGCTCCCACCACATATCGGCTGTCTGAATATAAGTTAAGGGGACATGCCTCAAATGCTTCAAACACTGCCAGGGCGGCGGCGTAAAGCTCCACCAATTGGGCCGAGTTAAAGGGTGTTTTCATGACTCTTTTTTGCTGGTTATAGACATAGGCAGCCTGGCCGTTTTGTGACCCATCTATAAATACCGTGCAGGCATTGGAGATTGGCTTTAGCTTCGTATTTTTAAGAAAAAGAAAAGGGGTAAAGGAAAAATACTGTAACAACTTATCACTAGGCATCTGGGTATCGAATTTTCCTGCATAAACAAGCAAGCATAGCCCATTCTGGGTGATGGGTGGACAGCCATTCCAGGTTTTCTTTATCGTATGGGATAATGGTAACATCAGGCTCCCTCCCAAAATATCTAGTGGAGGTTCTTATCCCCAACATCACCAGTTGGCACACTAACAGGGGATATAAAGGAAAGACTTTCCTTTTAGCACCCAGGAGGTGTACCCAAGGCAAGGGTACAGACTCTTGCCACAACAGGCCAGTAGGGGCAAACTCGGTGGAGAAGACCACTAAATGCAGGGGTAAGGCAAGAGAGAAAAACCCGATGTGTTGCCTGGTGATGGCTAATTCTACTTTATCAAGTACCCTTTCTGCCTTCTCGGTGAGGTGTTGGGGAGAGAGGGGGTTGGGATCTCCTTTAAGGATATCTTTGAGATATCCTTAAAGGATATTCCCCCCACTTTTGTCATTTTGAGGTAAGGCCATAGCCATTGGATGTCCCACAAAAGCTTTCGAAAATTATTGAGGCAGAGCAGGGTATCTCTTCTGATCTGAATCTTTTGAGTATAGAGAAGCTCAGGGTGGAGTTCAAACCCCAGGAACAGAAAAGGAAATTGTGTTTGATTTTTTTCCGGGGTGATATGAAACCCTCTATCTTGTAAGGCCCGTACCAAGTTTTTTCCTTCTACATGTGTCCTTTCCACTGTCTCAGCAGCGATCAACAAATCATCCATGTAGTGGATAATATAGGCCTCAGGAAACTGTATTCTAATTGGGTCAATGGACTGGGCCACATATTTCTGACAAAGAGTGGGTGAATTGGCCATTCCTTGGGGCAGAACCTTCCACTGAATGCGTGGATTTGGTCCAATCTGATTAGTAATGGGAATAGAAAAGGCAAATCTTTTACAATCAGCAGTAAGAAGGGGAATAGAAAAAAAGCAATCTTTTATATCAATAACTATTTTGGCATATCCTCTGGGGATGGTTACAGGCGAGGGTAGCCCTGGTTGCAGTGCCCCCATGGGCATCATGATTTTGTTAACTTCTCTAAGATCCTGTAATAATCTCCATTTACCAGTCCTTTTTCTAATGACAAACATAGGAGTATTCCATGGGGAGGTAGAGGGTTCGAGGTGCCCTTGGTCTTACTGTTCCTGCACTAACTGAAGGGCAGCCTGGACCTTCTCTTGAGGCAAGGACCACTAGTCTATCCACACCGGGTCATCTGACTTCCATGTTATTTTGTCGGCGTGGCATGCAGGGAGAGCAGTGCTCTTTAGGAGAAAAGGTCCGTAGAACCTGCGCCTAGTCCTCTCTTATCCAATTTTTGTTTGGCCGTAATAGGTGTGTGGGTCCTTGCTCACACATCCCCAGACTTTTTCCTGGTAAGAAGCCTGTTTTAACATCATTTGGGTCACTTTGTCATTAGGACTCATCTTGATGACCCCCATCTGAGACATAATGTCACCGCTCCACAGATTGACTGGCAATCCCTCAACTACAAAAGGTTTCACGGTCCCTGAGTTCCCCTCGGGATCCTTCCATCATAATATTTTTGAACTTTGAAGGGTATTTTGTGTCTGTCCTATCACTTTCAAATGGGTGGCTGTGGGCTCCAAGGGCCATGTGGTGGGCCAATGTCCTCTCGAGATGACAGTAGCATCAGCACCAGTATCCAAAAGGCCAAGGAAGGATTTCCTGTCTAACAGCAATTTTATACTGGGTCAGCTTTCAGTCAGTTGCTACACCCAGAATACATCAGAGGAGCCAGGATGGGAGGAGCCACGGGAGCGATTTTTATGTTGAAATTTCCTGGGAAATGGGAGTGGTAAGGCCTGAGCTATTCGTTGACCCATGGGGATAGTGACTGGGCCTCGAGAAATTGAAGCCAGGAATTTTATTTCTCCATGGTATTCACCATCGACTATGGATGGGGTGATTGTGAGCTCCTGTATCGAACTGGAAGGTCGGCCGATGACAAGGAAGAACATGCTGGGTGGGGGAGGACCAAACACCCCGGTTTCTATCACTACTGTTCCTTCTTCTGGAGTTACAATTCGGGTGGCGGAGGGACAGAGGTCCAGTCCTGCGCTGCCTGGGGTGGCTCTAGGTAGGCTTGAGCAAGGTGGGCTAGACTGCCCTGGGGACATGTAGTCCCCTGTTGCTGATGACTGGTAAAAGGGTTGTTGGTCCCCGACTGGAACGGGGATGACTGCTGCGGAGGAGGGCCCTGGACTGGGGCCATCAGCCCGTTTCCCGGGACCGAAGTCAAGGGTTGGCCAGCACTATCATATCTGGAGTGGCAGTCTCTCGCCCAGTGTCGTCCCCGCTTGCACCTGGGGCATAATCCTGGGACTGGATCACGCGGATCAGGGCTGGGGAAAGGAGTCCCAGGATTGGAGCCAGTGGGACAATTACAAGCGAAGTACCCTGGAATTCCACATCTGAAACAATTTCTGGCTCCCCCTGATCTGCCAGCCATTGCCTGAAGAACTGCCCCTATGGCAAGACAAATGGACTTTGAAATCTTGTGCTCAAAGGAGTTTACTTCACTACACAGCTTGATCATGCCATTAAGATCCATTGTTTTAGTTTTGCCTCTTAAGGCAGCCCTGCAGGCTGCATTGGCATTTTCCATGGCCAATTGTTTGACCATAATGTTTTCGGCACCATCCTCCCCCAAGATCTGCTCAGCGGCCTCTAGTAATCTGGCCACAAATTGAGCGTAAGGCTCATTAGCTCCCTGTATTATCTTTGACAGTGAAGTGCTGGCCGACCCCATTGAGGGGACGGCCCGCCAAGCAGCTAGAGCTGCCTGGGAGGTTTGTGCCTAGAGTCCCGCTGGCAAACCCCTTTGTTTATTTTCCGCGGCAAAATTGCCCCGGCTTGTCAATTTATCTACGGACCAGGAAGCCTTCTGCGGGCTTTGTTTGTTTAAAGCAGCCTGTGTCTCGGCTCTGTCTATAAATTCTGCCTTCCAGGTCAAATACTGGCTGTGAGTCAAGACTGATTGGACAATTTTATTCCATTCATGGGGGAGGAGACTGCCTCCTTGTCCAAGTCCTTCCAGGACAGAAATTGTAAATGGGGCATTAATGCCATAATTTTTAACAGCTGAATGTAAATCCTTCAAATGTTTAAGTTTTAATTTTTTAAAAATATGAGAGCCCTGAGAGCCGCGACCATTGTGTTCCCCTGGTTCGTTCCCTGGTTCATCCCCGCCACCGGCTGGTTCGTCCAGGGGGCCCTTGGCTTCATTCTCAGAACTTGAGGCATCATCGTCGGCTTCTCTATCGTCCTCTTCCATGTCCCCTCCCCCATGGTCTTGGGACGAGTCTGGCTGCCCCTCTACTTCCTCTGTTCTTTCTGTCTTTTCTATGTCCCCTGTTTCCTGAGGCCGACCAGCCAAGTGGGTCATCACAGGGAAGGAGAGGGACACTGCAGGCGCCCGCCTTTGTATACTCTGTTTTTTTGTGCTTATTTTAGGGGTTGAGGATGTTTCGGTGAGATCGGCCTGCAAAGTTTGGATCTGCTGGGTGAGTTCCTTAAGTTCCCTTTTTAATGAGAGGGCCTCCTTCAGGCTATCGATGTGGCCTAAGAGGGATTCCTTAGTAGCTAGCAAATCCTGGAGCCCGGGTAATAAGGAAGGGGAGCCTATTGGGGCAGAAAGGGCAAATTCAGGCGAGGAAGAAGCATAGGGGGTTGGGAAGTGCCATCGTAAGTCATTTAGTTTCCCGGCAGCCAGGAGGGGCCTTGCAAGGAGTCGAACTCCAACAAAATACACTTTACTTGCTGTTAAGTGTCACGAGTGCTATTTGCACTGTGTATGGCCAGGAGAGCACAGAGTGGCTGTACTTACCCCATACTAACTCTTGCTGCTAGAACTTGAAACTGAATTGGATTCAACTCTGTTTAGGAAGGGGAATTGTACCCTAGCGTGCCTTACAAGAAAAACACTCTGCTTTTGAGAAAAGGGCAACTTGCACTCTACTATGTTTCCTATAGCGCCAGAACAGTGAGCTGGCTCAGAACAAAAGAACTGTGCTTCCTACACACACAGGGCATACCGAGTTCAACTCAGCATTGGAAACTGACTAGAATAAGAGCTTCTCTTCATTCCATTACAGTGTAATTGCTGTGAACAGACGCGAGGTCTATTTTCACTGTGTATGGCCAGGAGAGCACAAGAATGACTGTACTTACACCACACTTACTCTTGCTGCTAGAATTTGAAACTGAATGAGATACAACTCCATTTAGGAAGGGATATTGAACCCTAGCTTGCCTTACACGAAAAAATATTTGCTTTTGAGAAAGAGTCACTATTGTACTCTACTGTGCTTCCTAAAGGGCCAGTATAATGAGCTGGCTCACAACAAAGAACTGTGCTTCCTGCACACACAGGCCATATCTAGTTCAACTCAGCATTGGAAACTGACTAGAAGAGGAAATCCTCGCAATTCTAATCCCTTTAACTTGCTGGGCACAGACAAAAGTGCTTTTTGCACTGTGTAGGGCAAGGGTCGCACAAGAGTGGCTGTACTTACCCCAAACTAACTCTTGCTGCTTGAAATTGAAACATAATGAGATTCAACTCCTTTTAGCAAGGAGAATTGAACCCTAGCTTCCATTACAAGAAAATCACTCTGCTTTTGAGAAAGGGGCACTCTTGTACTCTACTGTGTTTCCTATTGGGCCAGAACTGTGAGCTCGCTCTGAAAAAAGGAACTGTGCTTCCTTCACAAATGGGCCATATCTTGTTAAACTCAGCATAAAAAATTGCCTAGAACAGGAGTTCCTCTTCAGACCAATACACTGTACTCCTGAGCAAAGGAAGCTGACTAGAACAGGAGTGTTCTTCAGTCCAATTCACTGTACTTGCTGGGAACCGACTCGAGTGCTATTTGTACTGTGTACGGCCAGGAGGGCACAAGTGTAGCTGTTATTACCTCAAACTAACTGTTGCTGCTTGAATTGAAACTGAATGTGATTCAACTCCGTTTAGGAAGGGGAACTGAACCGGAGCATGCCTTACAAGAAAAACACTCTGCTTTTGAGAAAAGAGCACTCTTGTTCTCTACTATGTTTTCTTTAGGGCCAGAAAAGTGGCATGGCTCAGAACAAAGAATTGTGCTTCCTACACACACAGTCCATACCTAGTTCAACTCAATATTAGAAACTAACAAGAACAGGAGCTCCTCTTCAATCCAATACACTGTACTTGCTGGGAACAGAGGAAAGTGGTACATGCACTGTGTATGGCAAGGGTCGCACAAAACTGGCTGTACTTACACCAAACTAACTAATGCTGCTAGAACTTGAAAGATAATGGGATTCAACTCGGTTTAGGAAGGGGAATTGAACCCTAGCTTGCCTTACATGAAAAACATTCTGCTTTTTAGAAAGGGGCACTCTTGTACTCTACTGTGTTTCCTACAGGGCCAGAACAGTGAGCTGGCTCAGAACAAAAGAAATGTGCTTCCTACAAACACGGATCATATCTAGTTCAACTCAGCATTGTACACCAAATATAACAGGAGCTCCTCTTCAGTAAAATATACTGTACTTGCTGGGAACAGACACGAGTGCTAAATGCACTGTATATGGCCAGGGGATCACAAGAGTGGCTGTTCTTACCCCAAATTAACACTTGTTGCTAAAACTTGAAAATGAATGTGATTTAAGTCCGATTAGGAAGGGCAATGAACCCTAGCTTGCCTCACAGGAAAAACTCTCTCCTTTTGAGAAAAGATCACTCTTGTACTCTACTCTGTTTTTTTATAGGACTGGAACAGTTAACAGAATCAGAGCAAAAGAACTGTGCTTCCTACCCACACGGGGTATATCTAGTTAAACTCAGGATGGGAAAGTAACTAAAGCAGGAGACTTCGTTAGTCCAGTACACTGTACTTTCAGGAAACAGTCGAGAGTGGTATTTGCACTGTGTATGACAGGTGAGCACAAGAGTGGCTGTTCTTACCCCAAATTAACACTTGCTGCTGGAACTTGAAACTGAATGTGATTCAACTCCATTTAGGAAGGGCAATTTATCCCTAGCTTGCCTTACAAAAAAATACTCTGCTTTGAGAAAGGGGCACTCTTGTACTCTACTGTGTTTTCTATAAGGCCAGAACAGTGAGCTGGCTCAGAGTAAAAGAACTGTGCTTCCATCACACATGAGGCATATGTAGTTCAACTCAGCATTGAAAACTGACTAGAATAGGAGCTTCTTTTCAGTCCAATACAGTGTTATTGCTGGGAAGAGATGCGAGGGCTATTTGCACTGGGAATGGCCGCGAGAGCACAAGCGTGGAAGTTCTACCCCCCAAAAAATTCTTCCTGCTAGAAGTTGAAACTGAAGGGGATTCAACCCCATTTAGGAAGTGGAACTCAACCCTAGCTTGCCTTACAAGAAAAACACTCTGCTTTTGAGAAAGGGGCACTCTTGTACTCTACTTTGTTTCCTATAGTGCCAGAACAGTGACCTGGCTCAGAGCAAAAGAACTGTGCTTCCTACACACGGGGCATACCTAGTTTAACTCGGTATTGGTTACTTACTAGAACAGAAGCTCCTCTTCAGTCAAATACACTGTACTTTCTGGGAACAGACATGAGTGCTATTTGAACTGTGTATCGCCAGAGACTACAAGTGTGGCTGTACTTACCGCATTCTAACAATTGATGGTAGAACTTGAAATTGAATGTGATTCAACTCCGTTAAGGAAGGGGAATTGAACCATAGCTTGCCTTACAAGAAAAACTCTCTGCTTTTGAGAAAGGGTCACTCTAGTACTCTACTGTGTTTCCTATAGGGCCAGATCAGTGAGCTGGCAGACAACAAAATAACTGTGCTTCCTACACACAAAGGTCATATCTAGTTCAACTCATCATTGGAAACTGATTAGAAGAGGAGCTCCTCTTTGATGCAATATACTGTAGTTGCTGGAAACAGACACTAGTGCTTTTAGCACTGTGTATGTTAAGGGAAGCACAAGAGTGAATGTTCTTACATCAAACTAACTCTTGCTGCTAGAACTTGAAACTGAATGGGATTCAACTCTATTTCAAAGGGGAATTGAATCCTAGCTTGTCTTACCAGAAAAACACTCTGCTTTTGTGAAAGGGTCACTATTGCACTCTACTGTGTTTCCTTTAGTGTCACAACAACAAGCTGGCTCAGAACAAAAGAACTGTGCTTCCTGGACACAGGGGCCATATCTATTTCAACTCTGCATAGGAAACTGACTAGAATAGCAACTCTTCTCCAGTTGAATCCCCTGAACTTGCTGGAAACAGATGCAATGGTATTTGCACTGTGTATGGCAAGGTTTGCACAAGAGTGACCATACTTAGCCAAAAATAACTCTTGTTGCTAGACCCTGAAACTCAATGTGAATCAACTCCATTTAGGAAGGGAAATTGAACCCTAGCTTGCCTTAGGAAAAAAATACTCTGATTTTTAAAAAGGGCCTCTCTTGTACTCTACTGTTTTTCCTATAGTGCTAGAACATTGAGTTGGCTCAGAACGAAAAAACTGTGCTTCCTACACACACGGGCATATCTAGTTCAACACACCATAGGAAACTAACTAAACAGAAGCTCCACTCCAGTCCAATTGACTATACGTGCTGGACACAGACACGAATGCTCTTTTCACTGTATGGCAATGGAAGCTCAATAGTGACTTTCCTTACCCAACAAGAACAGTGGCTGCTGGAACCAGAAACTGGGATTCCACTTTGTTTAGGAAATGGAATTGAACCCTAGCAGACCTTATAAGAAACACACTGTGCTTTTGAGTAAGGAGCACGCTATTACTCTACTGTGTTTCCTATTAGTCAAGAACTTTGAGCTGGCTCAGAAAAAAAGAACTATGCTTCCTACACACATGAGCCCTATCTAGTTCAACTCAGCATTGGAAACTAACTACAACAGGAGTTCCTCTTCAGTTCAATACACTGTACTTGCTAAGAATAGACGCAAGTGCTAATTGTACTTTGTATAGCAAGGGGAGCACAAAAGTACCTGTTCTTACCCAAAACTAACTGATGCTGCTAGAAGTTGAAACTGAATGGGATTCAATTCTGTTTAGGAAGGGGAATTGAACTGATAAAACAGGAGCTCTTCTGACGACCAATACACTGTACTTGGTTGGAACAGACCCAGTGCTATTTGTACCGTGTATGGCAAGGGGAGCAGAATGTAACTGTCCTTAACTCAAACTAACTGTGACTGCTAGAACTTCAAACTGATGGGATTCAACTCCTTTTAGGAAGGGGAATTTAACCCTTGCTTACCTTAGAAAAAACATTCTTCTCATGAGAAAGGGGCAATCTTGTACACTACTTTGTTTCCTATAGGGACAGAACAGTGACCTGACTCAGAACAAATGAACTGTGCTTCCCACACACACAGGCCATATCTAGTTCAACTAAGCATAGGAAACTGACTAAAACTGGAGCTCCTCTTCCTTCTAATACAATGTACTTGCTTGGAAAAGACGCAAGTGCTCTTTGTACTGTGTATGGCAAGGGAAGCACAAGACTGCCCGTCCTTAGCCAAACTAGCTTTTTCTTCTAGAAGTTGAAACTGATAGGGTTCAACTACTTTTAGGAAGGGAAATTTCACCCTACCTTGCCTTACAAGAAAAACAATCTGCTTTTGAGAAAGGGACACACTTGTACTCTACTGTGTTACAAATAGGGCCAGAGTAGTGAAATGGCTCAAAAGAAAAGAACTGTGCATCCTACTCACACGGGTCATATCTAGTTCCACTTAGCATAGGAAACTGAATAAAACAGGTGCTCCTGTTCAGTCCAATACACTGTACTTGCTGAGAAGAGACGCAAGTGCTATTTGCATTGTCTTTGCAAGGGGAGCACAAGAGTGCCGGTTCTTACCCAAAACAAGCTGTTGCTGCTAGAACTTGTAACTGAATGTGAATCAACTCTGTTCAGGAAGGGGAATTTGAACCCAAGCTTGCCTTAAATGAAAACACTCTGCTTTTGAGAAAGGGGCACTCTTGTACTCTACTGTGTACTCAATCTACTGTTTATTCTATAAGGCCAGAACAGTGACCTAGCTCAGAACAAAAGAACTGCGCTTCCTACACACACGGGCCATATTTAGTTCAATTCAACATAGGAAACTGACTAAAACAGGAGCTCCTCTTCAGGCCAATACACTGTACTTGCTTTGAACAGATGCAAGTCTATTGCACTTTATTGCTAGGGGAGCATAAGAGTGTCTGTCCTTACCCCAAACTAATTGTTCTTGCTAAAACTTGAAATTGAATGTGATTGAACTCTGTTTAGGTGGGGAATTGAACCATAGCTTCCAATACAAGAAAAACACTCTATTTTTGAGAAATTGGCATTTTTGTACTCTACTGTGTTTCCTATATGGCCAAAAAAGTGAGCTGGCTAACAACTAAAGAATTATGCTTCCTACATACACGGGTCATATCTAGTTCAACTCAGCATAGAAACTGACTAAAACATGAGCTCCTCTTCAGTCCAGAACATTGTATTGCTGGGAACAGACGAGAGTGCTATTTGCACTGTGTATGGCAAGGAGAGTACAAGAGTGCCTGTCCTTACCCCAAATTAACTGTTGCTGCTAGAACTTGAAATTTAATGGGATTCAACTCTGTTTAGGTGAGGTACTGAACCCTAGCTTGGATTACATGAAAACACTCTTTTTTTTGAGAAAGGGGCACTCTTATACGCACTCTATTGTGGTTCCAATATTGCGAGTACTGTGAGCTGGCTCAGAACAAAGAACTGTGCTTCCTTAACACACCGTCCATATCTAGTTCAACTCAGCATGGAAACTCACTAATACAGGAGGTCCTCTTCAGTTCAGTACACTGTACTTGCAGGGAACACTCACTCGTGAGTGCTATTTGCACTGTGTATGGCAAGGGGAGCACAAGAGTGCCTGTTCTTACACCAAACTAACTGTTGCTGGTAGAACTTGAAGCTGAATGGGTTTCAACTCCATTTAGGAAGAAGGATTGAACAAGAGCTTGCCTTACAAGAAAAACACTCTCCTTTTGAGAAAGGGGCACTCTTGTACTCTACTGTGTTTCCTATATGGCCAGAACAGTGAGCTGGCTCAGAACAAAAGAACTGTGCTTCTTACACTAACGGGCCATATCTAGTTCAATTCAGCATAGGAAACTGATTAAAACAGGAGCATCTCTTCAGCCCAATACACTGTTTTTCCTGGGTACAGACGATAGTGCTAATTTCACTGTATATGGCAAGGGGCACACAGGAGTGCCTGTTTTTTCCCCAAACTGTCTGGTAGAACTTGAATCTGAATGGGATTCCACTCAGTTTAGGAAGGGGAATTGAATCTTATCTTGCCCTACCTGAAAAACACTCTGCATTTGAGAAAGGGGCACTCTTGTACTCTACTGTGTTTCCCCTAGGGCCAGAACAGGGAGCGGGCTCAGAACCAAAGAACTGTGCTTCCTATACACGAGCCATATATAGTTTAACTCACCATATGAAATAGACTAAAACAGTAGCTCTTCTTTCAGTCAAATACAGTTATGACTGGGAGCAGACGCAAGTGCTATTTGCACAGTGTATGGCAAGGGGAGTACAAGAGTGCCTGTCCTTACGCCAAACTAACTTTTGCTGCTAGAACTTGAAACTGAATACGATACCACACAGTTTAGGAAGGGGGATTTAACCCTAGCTTGCATTACAAGAAATATACTCTGCTTTTGAGAAACAGCACTCTTGTACTCTACAGTGTTTTCTATAGGGGCAGAACAGTGAGCTGACTCAGAACTAAAGAACTGTACTTCCTACACACACCGACCATATCTAGTTCAACTCAGCATAAGAAAATGAATAAAGCAGGTGCTCCTCTTCAGTCTAATACACTGTACTTGCTGGGAACAGATGCAGGGGCTATTGAACTGTGTACTGCAAAGGGAACTCAAGAGTGCCTGTCATTATCCAAACTAACTGTTGCTGCTAGAACTTAAAACTGAATATGATTCAACTCCGTTTAGAAAGGGTAATTGAACCCCAGCTGGTCTTACAAGAAAAACACTCTGCTTTTGAGAAAGATTCACTCTGGGACTCTATTGTTTTTCCAAAGCCCGAAACTGTGTGCTGGCTCAGAAAAAAAGAACTCTGCTTCCTACACCCACAGGCCATATCTAGTCCAACTCAGCATAGGAAACTGACTAGAACAGGAGCTCCTTTTAAGTCCAGTTCTCTGTACTTGCTGGGAACAATCACGAGTGCTATTTACACTGTGTATGGCCAGGTGAGCACAAGAGTGGCTGTTCCTACCCCAAACTAACTCTTGCTGTTATAACTTGAACCTAAATATGATTCAACTCCATTTAGGAAGGGCAATTGAACCCTAGCTTGCCTTACAAGAAAAAGACTCTGCTTTTGAAAAAGGGCACTCTTGTACTCCACTGTGTTTCCTTTTGGGTCAGAACAGTGAGCTGGCTCAGAACAAAAGAACTTTTCTTCCTACACACATGGGCCATATCTAGTTCAACTCAGCATAGGATACTAAGTAAAACAGGAGCTTCACTTCAGTCCAATAAACTGTACTTGCTGGGAACAGTCGCGAGTCTTTTTTGTACTGTGTATGTCAAAAGAGCAAATGAGTGGCTCTCCTTTCCCTAAACTAACTCTTACTGCTTGAACTTGAAACTAAAAGGGATTCATCTTTGTTTAGGAAGAAGAATTGAGCTCTACCTTGTCTTCTAAGACAAACACTCTGCTTTGGAGAAGGGGCACTCTTGTACTCTACTGTGTTTCTTATAGGGCAAAAACACTGAGCTGGCTCAGAACAAGAGAACTGTGCTTCCTACAAACACGGGCCATATCTAGTTCAACTCAGCATAGGAAACTGACTAGAACAGGAGGTTCTCATCAGTCCAATACAGTGTACTTTTGGGAAATTTCGTGAGTGCTCTTTGCTTGTTTAGGCAAGGAAACATAAGAGTGGCTTTCCTTAACCCAAACTAACTCTTGCTGCTAGAATTTGAAATTGAATATGATTCAACTCCATTTAGGAAGGGGAATTGAACCCTAGCTTGCCTTACAAGAAAAACACTCTGCTTTTGAGAAAGGGGCATTCTTCTGCTCTCCTGTGTTTCCTATAGGCCCAGTAGAGTGAGCTGGCTCAGAACAAAAGTACTGTGCTTCCTATACACACGAGACATATCTAGTTCATCTCAGCATAGGATACTAACTAGAACAGGTGCTCCTCTTCAGTCCAATACACTGTACTTGCTGGGAACAGTCGAGAGTGCTATTTGCACTGGGTATGGCCAAGGGAACACAAGAGTGGTTGTTCTTATCCCTAACTAACTCTTGCTGTTAAAACTTTATCCTCATTGTGATTCATCTCATTTTAGGAAGGGGAATTGAACCTTAGCTTACATTACAAGAAAAACACTCTGCAATTGAGAAAGGGGCAGCCTTGTACTCTGCTGTGATTCCTATAGGGCCAGAAGAGTGAGCTGGCTCAGAACAAATGAACTGTGCTACCTACACACACGGGCCATATCTAGTTCAACTCAGAATAGTAAACAGGAGCTCCTTTCAGTCCAATACACTGTAGTTTCTGGGAAGAAATGCGAGTGCTATTAGAACTGTTTAGAAAAGCGAAGCAGAAGAGTGGCTGTCCTTACCCCAAACTTACTCTTGCAGATAGAACTTGAAAGTGAATGTGATTCAACACCTTTTAAGAAGGGGAATTGAACCCTAGCTTGCCTTACAAGAAAAATACTCTGCTTTTGAGAAATATGCACTCTTGTACTCTACTGTGTTTCCTATAGTGTCAGAACAGTGAACTGGTTCAGAACAAAAGAACTGTGCTTCCTAAACACACGGGCAATATCTTGTTAAACTGATCAAAGCAAACTTAATAGAACAGGAGCTCCTCTTCAGTCCAATACACTGTTCTGGCTGGGAACAGATGCGAGTGCTCTTTGACTGTGTATGGCCAGGAGAGCACAAGGGTGGTTGTTCTTAACCCAAACTAACTCTTGCTACTATTACTTGCAACTTAATTTGATTCAACTCCGGTTTGGAAGGAGAATTGAACCCCAGAAAAACACTCTGGTTTTGAGAAAATGTTATTCTTGTATTCTACTGTGTTTTCTATACTGCCAGAATAGTGAGCTGGCTAGAACAAAAGAACTGTGCTTACTACACACACGGTGCATATCTTGTTCAACTCAGAATAGGAAACTAAGTAAAACAGTAGCTCCTATTCACTGCAACACACTGTATTTGTTGGGAACAGTCGCGAATGCTATTTGCACTGGGTATGATCAGGGGAGCACAAGAGTGGCTGTTCTTACCCCAACCTAACTCTTCCTGCTAGAACTTGCAACTGAATAGGATTCAACTCTGTTTAGGAAGGAGAATTGAACCCTAGCTTGCCGTACAAGAAAAACACTCTGCTTTTGAGAAAGTTGCACTCTTGTATTCTACTGTGTTTTCTATAGGCCCAGATCAGTGAGCTGGCTCAGAACAAAAGAACTGTGCTTCCTACACACAGGCAATTACCATTTCAACTGAACAAAGGAAACTGATTGGAACAGGAGGTCCTCTTCAGTACAATACAGTCTACTTACTGGGAACAGACAAAAGGGCTATTTGCACTGAGTATGCCCAAGGGAACACAAGAATTTCTATTCTTACACCAAACTAAGTCTTGCCACTAGAACTTGAAACTGAATGGGATTCAATTCCGTTTAGAAAGGGGAATTGAACCCAAGCTTGCCTTACAAGAAAAACACTCTGCTTTTGAGAAAGGGGCACTCTTGTACTCTACTGTGTTTCCTAGAGGGCCAGAACAGTGAGCTGGCTCAGAACAAAAGAACTGTGCTTCCCGCACACACGAGGCTTATCAAGTAGAACTCAGAATTGGAAACTGACTAGAATAGGAGCTTTTCTTCAGGCCAACACACTGTACTTGCTGGGAACAGACGCAAGTGCTATTTGCACTCTGTATGTCCAGGAGAGCACAAGAGTGCCTGTTCTTACCCTATATTAACACTTGCTGTTAGTACTTGAAACTAAATGTGATTACTCCATTTATAAGGGGAATGGAACCCTAGCTTGTTCTACAAGAAAAACACTAGATTTTTAGAAATGGGCACTATTGTATTCTACAGTGTTTCCTATAGGGCCAGAACAGTTAGCTGTCTCAGAACAAAGGATATGTGCTTCCAAACCCGAAGCATACCTAATTCAACTCTTCATTGGAAACTGACTAGAATAGGAGCTTCTCTTTAGTCCAATACACTTTACTTGCTGGGAACAGACTCAAGTGCTATTTGCACTGTGTATGGACAGGAGAGCAAAAGAGTGGCTGTTCTTACCCTATTTTAACACTTGCTGGTAGAACTTGAAACTGAATATGATTACTCCGTTTAGGAAGGGGAATTGAACCATCTTGCCTTACAAGAAAAACACTCTGCTTTTGAGAAAGGGGCACTCTTTTTCTCTACTGTGTTTCCCATATGGCCAGAACAGTGAGATGGCTCAGAAAATAAGAACTGTGCTTTCAACACACTCGAGGCATACCTAGTTCAACTCAGCTTTGGAAAATGACTAGAATAGGAGCTTCTGTTCAGTCCAACACACTGTACTTGCTGGGAAGAGACGCTAGTGTTAATTGAACTGTGTATGGCCAGGAGCGCCCAAGAGTGGCTGTTCTTACCCTATAATAACACTTGCTGCCTGATCTTGAAACTGAATGTGATTCAACTCCGTTTAGGAGGGGAATTGAACCCGAGATTGCCTTACAAGAATAACACTCTGCTTTTGAGAATGGGGCACTCTTGTATTCTACTGTGTTTCCTAGAGGGCCAGAATATTGAGAACAAAAGAACTGTGCTTCCTACACACTCGAGGCATACCTAGTTCAACTCTTCATTGGAAACTGACTAGAATAGGAGCTTTTCTTTAGTCCAATACACTTTACTTGCTGGGAACATTCTCAAGTGCTATTTGCCCTGTGTTGGCCAGGAGAGCAAAAGAGTGGCTGTTCTTACTCTATTTTAACACTTGCTGCTAGAACTTGAAGCTGAATGTGATTACTGTGTTTAGGAACGGGAATTGAACCAGCTTGCCTTACAAGAAAAGCACTTTGCTTTTGTGAAAGGGGCTCTCTTTTTCTCTACTGTGTTTCACATATGGCCAGAACAGTGAGATGCCTCAGAAAATATTAACTGTGCTTCCAAAACACTCGAGGCATACCTAGTTCAACTCAGCTTTGGAAAATGACTAGAATAGGAGCTTCTGTTCATTCCAACACACTGTACTTGCTGGGAAGAGACGCTAGTATTATTTGCACTGTGTATGGCCAGAGGAGTAAAAGAGTGGCTGTTTTTACCCTATATTCACACGTGCTGCTAGACCTTGAAACTGAATGTCATAACTCCATTTAGGAAGGGGAATTGAACCCGAGCTTGCCTTTCAAGAAAACACTCTGCTTTTGAGAATGGGGCACTCTTGTACTCTATGTGTTTCCTATAGGGCCAGAACAGTGAGCTGGCTCAGAACAAAAGAACTGTGCTTCCAATACACATGAGGCATACCTAGTTCAACTCTGCATTGGAAACTGACTAGAATAGGAGCTTCTCTTCAGTCCAATACACTGTTCTTGCTGGGAAGAGACGCTAGTGTTATTTGCACTGTGTATGGTCAGGAGTGCACAAGAGTGTCTTTTGTTACCCTAACTTAACACTTGCTGCTAGAACTTGAAACTGAATGTGATCAACTCTGGTTAGGAAGGGGAATTGAATCCTACCTTCTCTTACAAGAAAACACTCTGCTTTTGAGAATTGGCACTCTTGTACTCTGTGTTTCCTATAGAGCCAGAACAGTTTGATGGCTCAGAACAAAAGAACTTTGCTTCCAACACACACGAGGCATACCTAGTTCAACTCAGCATTGGATACTGACTAGAATAGATACTTCTCTTCAGTCCAATGCAAGGTACTTGCTGGGAACAGATGCAAGTGCTATTTGCTCTGTGTATGGCCAGGAGAGCACAAGAGTGGCTGTATTTACCCCATACTATCATTTGCTGCTAGAAATTGAAACTGAATGTGATTCAATTCCATTTAGGGCAGGGAATTGAACCCTAGCCTGCCGTACAAAAAAACACTCTACTTTTGAGAAAGTGACACTAGTACACTACTGTGTTTCAGATAGGGCCAGAACAGTGAGATGGCTCAGAACAAAAGAACTGTGCTTCCAATACACTCGAGGCATACCTAGTTCAACTCTTCATTGGAAAGTGACTAGAATAGGAGCTTCTCTTCAGTCCAATACACTGTACTAGCTGGAAACAGACGCGCGTGTTATTTGCACTGTGTATGGCCATGGAACACAGTGGCTGTCCTTATCCTATATTAACATTTGCTGCTAGACCTTGAAACTGAATGTGATTCAACTCCATTTAGGAAGGGGAATTGAACCCGAGCTTGCCTTACCAAAAAAACACTCTGCTTTTGAGAAGGGGCACTCTTGAACTCTACTGTGTTTCGTATAGGGCCAGAACAGTGAGCTGGCTCAGAACAAAAGAACTGTGCTTCCTACACAATCGAGGCATACCTACTTCAACTCAGTATTGGAAACTGACTAGAATAGGAGTGTCTCTTCAGTCCAACACACTGTACTTGCTGGGAACAGACACAAGTGATATTTGCACTGTGTATGTCCAGGGGATCAAAAGAGTGGCTGTTCTTATCCTATATTAACACTTGCTGCTAGAACTTGAAACTGAATGTGATTACTCCATTTATAAGGGGAATGGAACCCTACCGTGCCTTTCAAGAAAAACACTCTGCTTTTTAGAAAGGTGTACTCTTGGATTCTACTGTTTTTACTATAGGGTCAGATTAGTGAGCTGTCTCAGAACAAAGGAAATGTGCTTCCAAAACACACGAGGCATACGTAGTTCAACTTGGCATTGGAAATTGACTAGAATAGGAGCTTCTCTTCAGTCCAATACACTGTACTTGCTAAGAACAGATGCGAGTGCTATTTGATATGTATATGGCCAGGGGAGCACAAGAGTACTGTGCTTACCCTAACTTAACACTTGCTGGTAGAACCTGAATCTGAATGTGATTCATCTCTGTTAAGGAAGTGGAATTGAACCTCAGCTTGCCTTACAAGAAAAACACTGTGCTTTTTAGAAACGGGCACTGTTGTTCTCTACTGTTTCCTATCGGGCCAGGACAGTGAGCTGGCTCATTATAAAAGAACGGTGCTCCCAACACACATGAGGCATACCTAGTTCTAGTCAGCATTGGAATCTGACAAGAATAAGAGCTTATCTTCCGTCCAAAACACTGAACTTGCTGGGAACAGATGCGAGTGCTATTTGCACTGTGTATTACCAGGAGAGCACAAGAGTGGTATACTTACCCCACACAAACTCTTGCTGCTAGAACTTGAAACTGAATCGGATTCAACTCTGTTTACGAAGGGCAATTGAACCATAGCATGCCTTAAAATAAAAACTCTCTGTTTTTGAAAGGGGCACTCTTGTACTCTACTGTGTTTCCTATATGACCAGAACGGTGAACTGCCTCAGAACAAAAGAACTGTGCTTCCTACAAACATGGGGCATATCTAGTTCAACTAAGTTTAGGAACTAAGTAAAACAAAAGCTCCTATTCACTCCACTACACTGTATTTGCTGGGAACAGACGCGAGTGCTATTTGCACTGTGTTTGCCAAGGAGAGCACAAGAGTGGCTGTTCTTATCCTAAATACACACTTGCTGCTAGAACTTGAAACTGAATGTGATTCAACTCCGTTTAGGAAGGGCAATTGAACCCTACCTTTCCTTAAAAGAAAACCACTCTGCTTTTGAGAAAGGGGCACTCTTCTACTCTACTGTGTTTCCTGTAGGGCCAGAACAGTGAGCTGGCCTAGAGCAAAAGAACTGTGCTTCCAACACAAACGAGGCATACCTAGTTCAACTCAGCATTGAAAACTGACTAGAATTCGAGCTTCTTTTAGTTCCAATATACTGTACTTGCTGGGACAGTCTCGACTGATATTTACACTGTGTATTGCCAGTAGCGCACCAGAGTGGATGTTCTGACCCTCTATTAACACTTGCTGCTAAAACGTGAAACTTAATGTGATTCTTCTCTGTTTAGGAAGGGGAACAGAATACTAGCTTCCGTTACAAGAAAAAAATCTCTGCTTTTGAGAAAGGGGTACTCTTCTACTGTACTGTGTTTCCTATAGTACCAGAACAGTGAGCTGGCTCAGAGAAAAATAACTGTGTTTCTAACACACATGAGGCATACATAGTTCAATTCAGCATTGGAAACTGACTAGAATAGGAGCTTTTCTTCAGTTCAATACACTGTACTTGCAGGGAACAGTTGTGAGTGCTATTTGTACTGTGTTTGCCCAGGAGAGCACAGAGTGGCTGTTCTTACCCTAAATACACACTTGCTGCAAGAACTTGAAACTGAATGTGATTCAACTCCGTTTAGAAAGGGCAATTGAACCCTAGCTTGCATTACAAGAAAAACTTTCTTCCTTTGAAAAGGGGGCACTCTTTTTCTTTACTGTGTTTCCTATAGGACCAGAACAGTGAGCTGACTCAGAACAAAGAACTGTGCCTCGAACTCACACGAGGCATACCTAGCTCAATTCCGCATTTGAAACTGAATAGAATAAGAGCTTCTCTTCATTCCAATACCCTGTACTTGCTGGAACAGAAGCGAGTGCTATTTGCAATGTTTATGGCCAGGAGAGCACAAGAGTGGCTGTTATTTCCCTATATTAAGTCTTGCTGCTGGAACATGAAACTGACTGTAATTCAACTCCGTTTAAGAAGTGGAATTGAACCCTAGCTTGCCTTACAAGAAAAACACTGTTTTGAGAAAGGGGCACTCTTGTACTCTACTGTGTTTCCTATAGAGACAGAATAGTGACCTCGCCCAGAACAAAAGAACTGTGTTTCCAAAATACAAGAGGCAAACCTAGTTCAACTCAGCATTGGAAACTGACTAGAATAGGAACTTCTCTTCAGTCTAACACACTGTACTTGCTGAGAACAGACATGAGTGCTATTTGCATTGTTTATGGCCAGGGAAGCACAAGAGTGGCTGATCTTACCCTCAATTAGCACTTGAAGCTAGAACTTGAAACTGATTGAGATTCAACTCCGTTAAGAAATTGGAATTTAACCATTACCTGTACTTACAAGAAAAACACTCTTCTTTTGAGAAAGAGGCACACTTGTACTCTACTGTGTTTCCTATAGGGCCAGAACAGTGAGCAGGCTCAAAACAATAGATCTGTGCTTACACACAAACGAGGCATACCTAGTTCAACTCAGCATTGGAAACTGAATGGAAATGGAGCTTCTCTTCAAACCAATACACTGTACTTGCTAAGAACAGATGTGAGTGCTTTTTCCACTGTGTATGGCCAGTGGCACAAAAGAGTGGCTCTTCTTACCCTAAATTAACACTTGTTGCCTGAACATGAAACTGAATGTGATTCAACTCCGTTAATGAAGGGGAATTGAACCCTACCTTGCCTTACATGAAAAACACTCTGCCTTTGAGAAAGGAGCACTCTTGTACTCTACTGTATTTCCTAGAGGTCCAGAACACTGAGCTGGCTCAGAACAAAAGAACTGTGTCCTTTACACACTAGGTATACCTAGTTCACCACAGTATTGGAAACTGACTAGAATAGGAGCTTCTCTTCAGTCCAATACACTGTACTTGCTGTTAACAGTCGCGAGTGATATTTCCACTCTGTTTGGCCAGGAGAGCACAAGAGTGGCTGTTCTTACCCTATGTTAACACTTGCTTCTAGAACTGAAAACTGAAGGTGATTCAACTCCGTTTAGGAGGGGAATTGAACCCGAGCTTGCCTTAAAAGAAAAACACTCTGCTTTTGAAAAAGGGGCACTCTTGTTCTCTACTGTTTGTTCTATAAGGCCAGAACAGAGAGCTGGCTCAGAACCAAAGAACTGTGCTTCCAACACACACGAGGCATACCTAGTTCAACTCAGCATTGGAAACTGACAGGAATAGTAGCTTCTCTTCAGTCCAATACGTGTACTTGCTAAGAAAAGATGGGAGTGCTATTTGTACTGTATATGTCCAGGGGAGCACAAGAGTGGCTTTTCTTACCCTAATTAAAACTTGATGCCTGAACTTGAAAGTGAATGTGATTCTACTCTGTTTAGGAAAGGGGACTGAACTCCAGCTTGCCTTACAAGATAAACACTCTGCTCTTGAGAAAGGGGCACTTTGTACTCTACTGTGATACCTATAGGGACAAACAGTGAGCTGGCTCAGAACAATCAACTGTTATTCAAACACAGATGAGTCATACCTAGTTCAACCCAGCATTGGAAACTGACTAGAATTGGTGCTTCTCTTAGGTTCAATACATTGATCTTGCAGGAAACAGACACGACTGCTATTAACTGTGTATTGATAGTAGCGCACAAGAGTGGCTGTTATTACAATATATTAACACTTGCTGCTAGAATTTGAATCTGAATGTGATTCAACTCCGTTTAGAAAGCGGAATTAAATGCTAGCTTGTCCTGTTTTACTTAGTTTCCAATACTGAGTTGTACTAGATATGCCCCGTTTGTGTAGCGAGCACAGTTCTTTTGTTTTGAGCTAAGTCACTGTACTGGCCCTATAGGAAACACAGTAGAGTGCATGAATCCCCTTTTCTCAAAAGGAGAGTGTTTTTCTTGTATGGCCAACTAGGGTTCAATTAAACTTCCTAAATGGAGTTGAATCACATGCAGTTTCAACTTATAGCACCAAGTGTTAATTCAGGGTAAGAACACCTCTCTTGTGCTATTCTTTCCATATACAGTAAAAATAGCATTCGTTTCTGTTCCCAGCAAGTACAGTGTATTGGACTGAAGAGAAGCTCCTGTTTTACTTAGTATCCAATACTGAGTTGAACTAGATATGCCCCATTTGTTAGGAAGCACAGTTCTTTTCTTTTGAGCTAGCTCACTGTACTGGCCCTATAGGAAACACAGTAGAGTGCAAGAATGCCCTTTTCTCAAAAGCAGAGAGTTTTTCTTGTATGGCAAACTAGGGTTCAATTAAACTTCCTAAACGGAATTGAATCACATTCAGTTTCAAGTTTTAGCAGCAAGTGTTAATTCAGGGTAAGAACACCACTCTTGTTCTAGTCTGGTCATACACAATGCAATTATCATTCGTGTCTGTTCTCAGCAATTACAGTGTATTGGACTGAAGAGAAGCTCCTGTTTGACTTAGTTTCAATACTGAGTTGAACTAGATATGCCCTGTTTGTGTAGGAAGCACAGTTCTTTTGTTTTGAGCTAGCTCACTGTACTGGCCCTATAGGAAACACAGTAGAGTGCAAGAATGCCCTTTTCTCAAAAGCAGAGTGTTTTTCTTGTATGTCAAACTAGGGTTCAATTAAACTTCCTAAACGTTGTTGAATCACATTCAGTTTCAAGTTATAGCAGCAAGTGTTAATTCAGGGTAAGAACACCACTCTTGTGCTATTCTGGCCATACACAGTGCAAATAGCATTCGTGTCTGTTCCCAGCAAGTACAGTGTATTGGACTGAAGAGAAGCTTCTGTTTGACTTAGTTTCCAATACTGAGTTGAACTAGATATGCCCGTTTGTGTAGGAAGCACAGTTCTTTTGTTTTGAGCTAGCTCACTGTACTGGCTCTATAGGAAACATAGTAGAGTGCAAGAATGCCCTTTTCTCAAAAGCAGAGTGTTTTTCTTGTATGGCAAACTAGGGTTCAATTAAACTTCCTAAACGGAGTTGAATCACATTCAGTTTCAAGTTCTAGCAGCAAGTGTTAATTCAGGGTAAGAACACCACTCTTGTGCTATTCTGGCCATACACAGTGCAAATAGCATTCGCGTCTGTTCCCAGCAAGTACAGTGTATTGGACTGAAGAGAAGCTCCTGTTTGACTTAGTTTCCAATACTGAGTTGAACTAGATATGCCCGTTTGTGTAGGAAGCACAGTTCTTTTGTTTTGAGCTAGCTCACTGTACTGGCCTATAGGAAACACAGTAGAGTGCAAGAATGCCCTTTTCTCAAAAGCAGAGTGTTTTTCTTGTATGGCAAACTAGGGTTCAATTAAACTTCCTAAACGGAGTTGAATCACATTCAGTTTCAAGTTCTAGCAGCAAGTGTTAATTCAGGTAAGAACACCACTCTTGTGCTATTCTGGCCATACACAGTGCAAATAGCATTCGCGTCTGTTCCCGCAAGTACAGTGTATTGGACTGAAGAGAAGCTCCTGTTTTACTTAGTTTCCAATACTGAGTTGAACTAGATATGCCCCGTTTGTGTAGGAAGCACAGTTCTTTTGTTTTGAGCTAGCTCACTGTACTGGCCTATAGGAAACACAGTAGAGTGCAAGAATGCCCTTTTCTCAAAAGCAGAGTGTTTTTCTTGTATGGCAAACTAGGGTTCAATTAAACTTCCTAAACGGAGTTGAATCACATTCAGTTTCAAGTTCTAGCAGCAAGTGTTAATTCAGGTAAGAACACCACTCTTGTGCTATTCTGGCCATACACAGTGCAAATAGCATTCGCGTCTGTTCCCAGCAAGTACAGTGTATTGGACTGAAGAGAAGCTCCTGTTTTACTTAGTTTCCAATACTGAGTTGAACTAGATATGCCCGTTTGTGTAGGAAGCACAGTTCTTTTGTTTTGAGCTAGCTCACTGTACTGGCCCTATAGGAAACACAGTAGAGTGCAAGAATGCCTTTTCTCAAAAGCAGAGTGTTTTTCTTGTATGGCAAACTAGGGTTCAATTAAACTTCCTAAACGGAGTTGAATCACATTCAGTTTCAAGTTCTAGCAGCAAGTGTTAATTCAGGGTAAGAACACACTCTTGTGCTATTCTGGCCATACACAGTGCAAATAGCATTCGCGTCTGTTCCCAGCAAGTACAGTGTATTGGACTGAAGAGAAGCTCCTGTTTTACTTAGTTTCCAATACTGAGTTGAACTAGATATGCCCGTTTGTGTAGGAAGCACAGTTCTTTTGTTTTGAGCTAGCTCACTGTACTGGCCTATAGGAAACACAGTAGAGTGCAAGAATGCCTTTTCTCAAAAGCAGAGTGTTTTTCTTGTATGGCAAACTAGGGTTCAATTAAACTTCCTAAACGGAGTTGAATCACATTCAGTTTCAAGTTCTAGCAGCAAGTGTTAATTCAGGGTAAGAACACCACTCTTGTGCTATTCTGGCCATACACAGTGCAAATAGCATTCGCGTCTGTTCCCAGCAAGTACAGTGTATTGGACTGAAGAGAAGCTCCTGTTTTACTTAGTTTCCAATACTGAGTTGAACTAGATATGCCCGTTTGTGTAGGAAGCACAGTTCTTTTGTTTTGAGCTAGCTCACTGTACTGGCCCTATAGGAAACACAGTAGAGTGCAAGAATGCCCTTTTCTCAAAAGCAGAGTGTTTTTCTTGTATGGCAAACTAGGGTTCAATTAAACTTCCTAAACGGAGTTGAATCACATTCAGTTTCAAGTTCTAGCAGCAAGTGTTAATTCAGGGTAAGAACACCACTCTTGTGCTATTCTGGCCATACACAGTGCAAATAGCATTCGCGTCTGTTCCCAGCAAGTACAGTGTATTGGACTGAAGAGAAGCTCCTGTTTTACTTAGTTTCCAATACTGAGTTGAACTAGATATGCCCCGTTTGTGTAGGAAGCACAGTTCTTTTGTTTTGAGCTAGCTCACTGTACTGGCCTATAGGAAACACAGTAGAGTGCAAGAATGCCCTTTTCTCAAAAGCAGAGTGTTTTTCTTGTATGGCAAACTAGGGTTCAATTAAACTTCCTAAACGGAGTTGAATCACATTCAGTTTCAAGTTCTAGCAGCAAGTGTTAATTCAGGTAAGAACACCACTCTTGTGCTATTCTGGCCATACACAGTGCAAATAGCATTCGCGTCTGTTCCCAGCAAGTACAGTGTATTGGACTGAAGAGAAGCTCCTGTTTGACTTAGTTTCCAATACTGAGTTGAACTAGATATGCCCGTTTGTGTAGGAAGCACAGTTCTTTTGTTTTGAGCTAGCTCACTGTACTGGACTATAGGAAACACAGTAGAGTGCAAGAATGCCCTTTTCTCAAAAGCAGAGTGTTTTTCTTGTATGGCAAACTAGGGTTCAATTAAACTTCCTAAACGGAGTTGAATCACATTCAGTTTCAAGTTCTAGCAGCAAGTGTTAATTCAGGGTAAGAACACCACTCTTGTGCTATTCTGGCCATACACAGTGCAAATAGCATTCGCGTCTGTTCCCAGCAAGTACAGTGTATTGGACTGAAGAGAAGCTCCTGTTTGACTTAGTTTCCAATACTGAGTTGAACTAGATATGCCCCGTTTGTGTAGGAAGCACAGTTCTTTTGTTTTGAGCTAGCTCACTGTACTGGCCTATAGGAAACACAGTAGAGTGCAAGAATGCCCTTTTCTCAAAAGCAGAGTGTTTTTCTTGTATGGCAAAC
Source organism: Peromyscus leucopus (assembly GCF_004664715.2). Classification (NCBI taxonomy): domain Eukaryota; kingdom Metazoa; phylum Chordata; class Mammalia; order Rodentia; family Cricetidae; genus Peromyscus; species Peromyscus leucopus. The sequence continues at coordinate 6,747,540 of NC_051081.1, forward strand.
TAGGGTTCAATTAAACTTCCTAAACGGAGTTGAATCACATTCAGTTTCAAGTTCTAGCAGCAAGTGTTAATTCAGGTAAGAACACCACTCTTGTGCTATTCTGGCCATACACAGTGCAAATAGCATTCGCGTCTGTTCCCAGCAAGTACAGTGTATTGGACTGAAGAGAAGCTCCTGTTTTACTTAGTTTCCAATACTGAGTTGAACTAGATATGCCCCGTTTGTGTAGGAAGCACAGTTCTTTTGTTTTGAGCTAGCTCACTGTACTGGCCCTATAGGAAACACAGTAGAGTGCAAGAATGCCCTTTTCTCAAAAGCAGAGTGTTTTTCTTGTATGGCAAACTAGGGTTCAATTAAACTTCCTAAACGGAGTTGAATCACATTCAGTTTCAAGTTCTAGCAGCAAGTGTTAATTCAGGTAAGAACACCACTCTTGTGCTATTCTGGCCATACACAGTGCAAATAGCATTCGCGTCTGTCCCAGCAAGTACAGTGTATTGGACTGAAGAGAAGCTCCTGTTTGACTTAGTTTCCAATACTGAGTTGAACTAGATATGCCCGTTTGTGTAGGAAGCACAGTTCTTTTGTTTTGAGCTAGCTCACTGTACTGGCCTATAGGAAACACAGTAGAGTGCAAGAATGCCCTTTTCTCAACAGCAGAGTGTTTTTCTTGTATGGCAAACTAGGGTTCAATTAAACTTCCTAAACGGAGTTGAATCACATTCAGTTTCAAGTTCTAGCAGCAAGTGTTAATTCAGGGTAAGAACACCACTCTTGTGCTATTCTGGCCATACACAGTGCAAATAGCATTCACGTCTGTTCCCAGCAAGTACAGTGTATTGGACTGAAGAGAAGCTCCTGTTTTACTTAGTTTCCAATACTGAGTTGAACTAGATATGCCCGTTTGTGTAGGAAGCACAGTTCTTTTGTTTTGAGCTAGCTCACTGTACTGGCCCTATAGGAAACACAGTAGAGTGCAAGAATGCCCTTTTCTCAAAAGCAGAGTGTTTTTCTTGTATGGCAAACTAGGGTTCAATTAAACTTCCTAAACGGAGTTGAATCACATTCAGTTTCAAGTTCTAGCAGCAAGTGTTAATTCAGGTAAGAACACCACTCTTGTGCTATTCTGGCCATACACAGTGCAAATAGCATTCGCGTCTGTTCCCAGCAAGTACAGTGTATTGGACTGAAGAGAAGCTCCTGTTTTACTTAGTTTCCAATACTGAGTTGAACTAGATATGCCCGTTTGTGTAGGAAGCACAGTTCTTTTGTTTTGAGCTAGCTCACTGTACTGGCCCTATAGGAAACACAGTAGAGTGCAAGAATGCCCTTTTCTCAAAAGCAGAGTGTTTTTCTTGTATGGCAAACTAGGGTTCAATTAAACTTCCTAAACGGAGTTGAATCACATTCAGTTTCAAGTTCTAGCAGCAAGTGTTAATTCAGGTAAGAACACCACTCTTGTGCTATTCTGGCCATACACAGTGCAAATAGCATTCGCGTCTGTTCCCAGCAAGTACAGTGTATTGGACTGAAGAGAAGCTCCTGTTTTACTTAGTTTCCAATACTGAGTTGAACTAGATATGCCCCGTTTGTGTAGGAAGCACAGTTCTTTTGTTTTGAGCTAGCTCACTGTACTGGCCTATAGGAAACACAGTAGAGTGGAAGAATGCCCTTTTCTCAAAAGCAGAGTGTTTTTCTTGTATGGCAAACTAGGGTTCAATTAAACTTCCTAAACGGAGTTGAATCACATTCAGTTTCAAGTTCTAGCAGCAAGTATTAATTCAGGGTAAGAAAATCACTCTTGTGCTATTCTGGCCATACACAGTGCAAATAGCATTCGCGTCTGTTCCCAGCAAGTACAGTGTATTGGACTGAAGAGAAGCTCCTGTTTACTTAGTTTCCAATACTGAGTTGAACTAGATATGCCCCGTTTGTGTAGGAAGCACAGTTCTTTTGTTTTGAGCTAGCTCACTGTACTGGCCTATAGGAAACACAGTAGAGTGCAAGAATGCCCTTTTCTCAAAAGCAGAGTGTTTTTCTTGTATGGCAAACTAGGGTTCAATTAAACTTCCTAAACGGAGTTGAATCACATTCAGTTTCAAGTTCTAGCAGCAAGTGTTAATTCAGGGTAAGAACACCACTCTTGTGCTATTCTGGCCATACACAGTGCAAATAGCATTCGCGTCTGTTCCCAGCAAGTACAGTGTATTGGACTGAAGAGAAGCTCCTGTTTTACTTAGTTTCCAATACTGAGTTGAACTAGATATGCCCGTTTGTGTAGGAAGCACAGTTCTTTTGTTTTGAGCTAGCTCACTGTACTGGCCCTATAGGAAACACAGTAGAGTGCAAGAATGCCCTTTTCTCAAAAGCAGAGTGTTTTTCTTGTATGGCAAACTAGGGTTCAATTAAACTTCCTAAACGGAGTTGAATCACATTCAGTTTCAAGTTCTAGCAGCAAGTGTTAATTCAGGGTAAGAACACCACTCTTGTGCTATTCTGGCCATACACAGTGCAAATAGCATTCGCGTCTGTTCCCAGCAAGTACAGTGTATTGGACTGAAGAGAAGCTCCTGTTTTACTTAGTTTCCAATACTGAGTTGAACTAGATATGCCCCGTTTGTGTAGGAAGCACAGTTCTTTTGTTTTGAGCTAGCTCACTGTACTGGCCCTATAGGAAACACAGTAGAGTGCAAGAATGCCCTTTTCTCAAAAGCAGAGTGTTTTTCTTGTATGGCAAACTAGGGTTCAATTAAACTTCCTAAACGGAGTTGAATCACATTCAGTTTCAAGTTCTAGCAGCAAGTGTTAATTCAGGTAAGAACACCACTCTTGTGCTATTCTGGCCATACACAGTGCAAATAGCATTCGCGTCTGTTCCAGCAAGTACAGTGTATTGGACTGAAGAGAAGCTCCTGTTTTACTTAGTTTCCAATACTGAGTTGAACTAGATATGCCCGTTTGTGTAGGAAGCACAGTTCTTTTGTTTTGAGCTAGCTCACTGTACTGGCCCTATAGGAAACACAGTAGAGTGCAAGAATGCCCTTTTCTCAAAAGCAGAGTGTTTTTCTTGTATGGCAAACTAGGGTTCAATTAAACTTCCTAAACGGAGTTGAATCACATTCAGTTTCAAGTTCTAGCAGCAAGTGTTAATTCAGGTAAGAACACCACTCTTGTGCTATTCTGGCCATACACAGTGCAAATAGCATTCGCGTCTGTTCCCAGCAAGTACAGTGTATTGGACTGAAGAGAAGCTCCTGTTTTACTTAGTTTCCAATACTGAGTTGAACTAGATATGCCCCGTTTGTGTAGGAAGCACAGTTCTTTTGTTTTGAGCTAGCTCACTGTACTGGCCCTATAGGAAACACAGTAGAGTGCAAGAATGCCCTTTTCTCAAAAGCAGAGTGTTTTTCTTGTATGGCAAACTAGGGTTCAATTAAACTTCCTAAACGGAGTTGAATCACATTCAGTTTCAAGTTCTAGCAGCAAGTGTTCATTCAGTGTAAGAACACCACTCTTGTTCTATTCTGGCCATACACAGTGCAAATAGCATTGCGTCTGTTCCCAGCAAGTACAGTGTATTGGACTGAAGAGAAGCTCCTGTTTGACTTAGTTTCCAATACTGAGTTGAACTAGATATGCCCCGTTTGTGTAGGAAGGAAAGTTCTTTTGTTTTGAGCTAGCTCACTCTACTGGCTCTATAGGAAACACAGTAGAGACAAGAGTGCCCTTTTCTCAAAAGCAAAGTGTTTTTATTGTTTGGCAAACTCGGGTTCATTTAGACTTCCTTAAGGAAGTTGAATCACATTCATTTTCAATTCCAGCAGCGAGTGTTAATTCAGGGTAAGAACACCACTCTTATGCTATCCTGGCCATGCACTGTGCTAATAGCATTCGCGTCTGTTCCCAGCAAGTACATTCTATTGGACTGAAGTGAAGCTCCTGTTTTATTTAGCTTCCAATACTGAGTTGAACTAGATATGCCTCGTTTGTGTAGTGCCTCAGACCACCCAGAGGGAAACCACCACTGCCGGACAACCAGCGAGAAGGCTCAAGGAGAAGTCAGGAATCGGCGAGGAAAATGACAGACAAACACACAATGTGTTGATGTGCTGCTGCAGATTTACTTCTGCAAAATCAGTGCTTTATTCTTTTACAATCAAGGAACTTGGCAGGGAGTTACATCAGACTTTTAACTTTTACAATTACTTAGAATCAGCAAAAAACAATAACAAAATACATCAGTATCTATTTCTGTGTAGTTCAAGAGACAATAACAAAGTACATCAGTCTCTATTTCTGTGTATCACTTCCGCAGCTTGGAGTTCATTGCGGTTGTTGCTTAAGGGCATGATCTCAGAATTTTGTGAAATCTGTCTCTCGCCAAAGACCACATCTGTGGGAACCAGATTTTTACCAGCCAAGGTTTAACTCACCCTCTATATACTTTTCATATAATTTCATTTATTTTTTCCTCACTCCTATATATCCACTTTCCTTCCAGTTGTCATATACCCTTCTATACCAATACCTTAGGCCTGGCTTCATATTTTCTTTTATCTGCTGTCTTTCTTCCTTACTATAAAGGCACTGAGGCTTTCTAGTCCTGGCTAGCCTTTCCATAAAAGTCAAATCACTCCAAAGTTGTTTCTTTCCTTCATGATTCACTCATCTATTCCCAACTTCATCATAGCTTCCTGTATATGGGAGCGACTCTAGGTAATTTCCACTCTCAAGGGTCCATCTAGGGGCTGTACACCAATGCCCCCCGTCACAGAAAAGACACACAGAGAATAAGCATGATTAGTGCAAACAAGGACTGTCTCCCTGAGATCCTCAGGCTGCATGACGACCGTTGATTGTGGGGGAACTGCTTGAGGCCTCGCTCCAGGAAGCTCTAACCTCAACCCTTCAGCTGCTGGGCCCCAGTGCAGCGGAATGCTTTGCTACAGGTACACAGGTGTCACAGCTGTGGGCGTAGCATTTCCTCCTTTTCTGTTTTTAAAATGAAGCTCGAACACGTCCTGTTGCACTGTTTTTACGGAAGTATAGAGACATTTAATGAGACAGGGAAAGAGAAAAATGACAAGCACCACCAGTCAAATAAGCACTCCAATGAGTATAAAATATTGAATCCAATCCATAGGATTCAAATCTTTGATTCCCTTTTCTATTTCTGAAGCTAGGTCTTGTAAACCTCCTATCTGCAAATGAGCCTGACTCATAGCTGAGATATCTTTCTGAAGTGCATCTAAATCATGAGTAATATCTGTATCTTGCCAGACACCTTGCAGGTGGGCCTTGACCTTTTCCCAAGGCTGAGAAGTATTATAAGGAAGAGGTGTAACACAGATGGACTTAAAATTACCATGGCAGCGAGCAAACATTGTGGTCTTAAGGTTAGAAATATCTTGTCCTAAGGCCAAAACCACTTCTTCTAAAACATTAATTTTTGACTCTAATTTTTTATCTATAGCCTCCTGCTTGAGCAGAGCCGTAGTAATATTCTTATTAAGAGTATTCACATAATGAGCAGTATGAATTTCTTGAACTAGAGCTGTAGTTGCAACAGCAAAAGTAGTAATTATAGAAATTAATGCAGTAATGCCAAAAATTAGTGCAGCAACAAACCGTTTTGGCCGAATCAAATCTCTCAAAGTATTCAATACTTGTAACGCTGAATTATCATACCAAGGCTCAGGGCCTAGTTCCACAGGCAACATGACAAAAGGAGGTCGCTGGACTGTAATCACATTTCCCAAATCTTTTAACTCCGAGGAAGTGATACAATTTGTTAATTTACAAGAACTACAAATTATCCGAAATGAATTACCATCTTGTGAAATATTAACAAAGGAAGATTGTGCCAAGAGTAAAGCATTAGGTTAGGATACGCAGGCTCGAAGACCAATGGCCTCTGGTTGAGTATGGTTAGGCTTTTTCTCTAGCATCATATTGGCAGCTGCAACAAGCCTAAATAAATCAGAATGTTTTCTAGTGATGTTGCCTTGTTTTGCAAACCAGATGGGCTCCACAAGGCCTGGAGAAAACCATCTCCTAAGGGGCTCTCCATGTCCCTCAAAGACATACTCATGAAATTTCACTTTATGAGTATTCAAGTAATTTTTATAAGTCTCTCCTTTGTCATTAGAATTAGAGTAGTCCCAAACTTTAAGCACATCCAACCACCCCCGTGGTTCATACCACGCAGCAGCATTAGGAAAGCCACAAGTCAACCAAGCTGGAAACTTGGACAAGGAAGAATCCTAAAATTGATCCTTGTCTCTATATTTTTGAATGCAAGGAGTTATAGGAATAGTATTAACTTGAGTAAAATTATCTCTATACAGTCTGTCTCCTAAAGTTTGTATCCGTAGCTCCCAAACCCATCGCCTACCAGCACTCACTTTGTCTGGGCCGTCAGTCAGGAAGATTCTATAAGATGTTGGAAAGCAGCCGTAAGGCACTTTCCCTTGCAGCGTCAGGCAGATTGGTAGTGAATCTGCTCTGCCCTCAAAATTTATTAAAGAGGAGGAGCTGCTTCGGGCGTCAGAATCTTGAGCTCCACCCAACCTGACTGAATCATTTGTCAACACTTTGATGGGTTCCCGATCTAACCATCCCACGGGTTGAATGATCGGGGGATTAGGAACATACGCCCAATAGGAAACTCCCTGAGCTACCGGTAGTGGGGCAGAGATCAAAGACAAAAAGGCAATAAAGTAAAATGAAGCGGTGAGGGGTTTTCCCTGCTCAATCAGCAGCTTCTTCGCGTTCTGAATCAGAAGCCGAATCTGCGACCAAATCACTTTTGGTTTCTCGCTGTCGAGTTTCATCTTCTTCATTTCTGTCACCAGCTTCTTCTGTTGCTTCCTCCGGCTGCGCTTGCGCCTTCTTTTCTCCCTTTGCAGGTCGGATAAGGCGATCCGGGATCCAGATGGGGGAATCGGTATCCTGTGGAAAAACACAAGCATACCCTCTTCCCGCGGTTATGAGGACATCCGGTCCCTTCCATGTGCCAGACAATAAATCCTTCCAGTACACCAATGGTAAAGGCATACTGTGGAACTCACGATCCCAATGAATTAGGGCTGCAGTGAGTCCTTTACCATTAGTATTAAGATGATTAAGCACAAACAAGGCATGAGATAAAACATGATGAGGAGTAAAGTACCCATTTGAGGCTTGCAGCCTCTCTATTTGTAACTTCAGATTTTGATGAGTCCTTTCTATAATAGCTTGTCCTTGTGGATTATAAGGTATTCCTGTAGTGTGCGCAATTCCCCACTGGTTGCAAAATTGCTCAAATGCTTTTGAAGTGTATGCCGGCCCATTATCTGTCTTTATTTGTGATGGAAGGCCCATAATCTGAAAACACTGTGTGAGATGTTGAATCACATATTTGACTGCTTCCCCAGTCCTAGCTGAGGCAAAAGTGAAGTGAGAATAAGTGTCCACTGTAACATGGACATATCCCATCCTACCAAAGGAGGAGACATGAGTCACATCCATTTGCCAAATGACATTTGGTTTTAAACCTCTAGGGTTTACACCCATTTTTAGTGGGTGATGAATAGGAGGGCAATGTATACATTCCCTCACTATTTGTCTTGCTTGTTCTCTTGTTATAGAGAACATTTTCCTCAAAGCAGATGCATTCTGATGATGCATTGCATGACTCTGTTGAGCTTCTTGTATAGTAAAGGCTCCTAAAGAATTCTGTGTTAGTAGATCTGCCATAGCATTTCCCTGAGCCAGTGGGCCAGGTAATTTGCTATGTCCCCTTATGTGTCCCACATAAAATTTTTGTGATCTATTGTGTACCAAATTCTGTAATTTTTGCAAAAATGGTAAAATAGGGGACTTCCCTGATAAAAGAGCAGTTTCTAATGCTGGAAACAAATTAGTTAGATATTTTGAATCTGTAAAAAGGTTAAGCTCTTGAGAAATTTTTCACAGGCCAAAATAGCTGCCCTAATTTCTGCTTGTTGCACAGAAGTCTTTTCTCCTTCCTCTACCCACAGCCCATGTGTCTGGGTGAAAACCGCAGCTCTTCCTGTGGAAGAGCCGTCTGTAAAAATATTTACAGCATGATCTAGGGGGCTGTGAGAGAACCAGACAGGAAATATCAGTTCCACATGCCTTGCAAATTCTATTATAGAATGTCTAGGGTAATGATACAATATTTGGCCTGTATAATTTTGTAATGCCAATATCCAATCTTTATTAAATTGATATAAATTTTCTAATTGTGCCTTATTATATGGAATGATAATAACATGAGACTCTCTGCCAAATAATTCTCTGGACCAATTGCGGCCTTTGCAAATTAACAGGGAACACAAATATGGATAATCAGCTAACATTTTTGCTTGAGTGTGTGGTAAATGCAGCCATTCCAACACCCCGTCCTGCCAAAGACAGGCAGTAGGTGTATAGGAAGTTGCAAAAATTAGTAAAGACCAAGGTTTTTCATAATTTATCTGTTTGACTTTAGCTTCAGTTAAGGCTTGTTCCACTAATTGTAAAGCCTCAATAGCTTCCTTTGTTAATTCCCGTTTAGATTTTGGATCTGAATCACCATGAAGAATGGAGTATAAAGGGCTTAACATTCCTGTAGTAATTTTTAAGTAAGGCCTAAGCCAATTAGTATCACCTAATAGTTTCTGAAAATCATTCAAAGTCTTTAATTTATCTCTTCTAATGGAAACCTTTTGAGAAGTAATATAACCTTCTTTAATAATTTGACCCAAATAATTCAAAGGCCTATCTCTTTGCACCTTATCAGGGGCTATTACTAGACCATATAGGGTTAATGCTTCAATCGTTTTCTCTAATATTTTTTCCAGCTGGGTTTTATCTTTATGAACCAAAAGAATGTCATCCATATAATGAATAAGATACAAATCACGATGTTCCTGTCTTACTTTTTGTAAAGCCAAGTCTACAAATTTCTGACACAATGTGGGTGAATTTTTCATTCCTTGTGGTAAAGTTATCCATTGATACCTCCTAAAAGGTTGTTTAAAATTTTCTGAGGGAACAATAAAGGCAAAATATATACTATCTGAGGGGTTAAGTTTAATGGTAAAAAAGCAATCCTGTAAATCTATAACAATAATATGCCATGCTTGTGGCACAGCCACAGGTGAGGGAAGACCAGGCTGTAAAGGTCCCATGTCTTTCACGACTGCATTAATTGCTCTAAGATCCTGCAACAGTCTCCATTTTCCTGATTTCTTTTTAATAACAAAAACAGGAGTATTCCATGGATTATTGGATTCTATTATGTGTCCTTTTTGTAATTGTTCCTGCACCAGCTGTTCTAGAGCCTGTATTTTTTCTGTTGTTAAGGGCCACTGACTCACCCATACAGGCTCGTGAGTAAGCCACTCTATTTTAGCTGCATATAGATGTTCTGCAGTGGCCCCTATGAAAAATTTTGATGACTAATTTGGTCTGAGGTTATTAACTTTATATCCATGGAATCTAACATATCTCTTCCCCATAGTGTAAAGGGAAGAGAAGAAAGCACATAAGGTTGAATCAATCCCTCCCTGCCTTTACTCTTCCATTTTAATAATGCAGTGCTCTGCATAACTCCTGAAGCAGAGCCAAGCCCTAACAAAGGGAAACCTGTCTTATGGACGGGCCAGCTATTGGGCCAATCTGAGGCAGCTATACAGGTCCTGTCCACACCTGTATCCATCAGACCCCGAAACTTCCGTCCATTGATCATAATATATTTAAAGGGTCTCTCCCCGAGATCCTGTATCATGAATGCACCTTCAGTGGATCCAAACTGCCCTTGCCCTCGAGCACCTTTAATAACAGGATTGGATAACTTAACAAAAGGTAAAAGAATCAATTGAGCTAGCCTCTGTCCTTTATGAATTTGTATAGTTTCAGCTAAAGGTTTCTCCATAACCTTGATTGTATTTTCTGCATCTGCATCAATTATTCCTGGTAGAACTTCAAAATTCTTTTGATAATTGGAACTTCATCCAATGACTAGCCCTACAGTTTGTGGCAACAGAGTACCCTTCACATTAGTAGGAACCAGTGCTACTCCGTCCCACCTGGATAGTATCATGTCCCTAGTGCTAGCAAGGTCTAAGCCGGCACTCTCTGGGGTTGCTCTAGGCAAATCATGGATAGTAAATTCTGGAGCATCAGGGTTTAACCCTGAGGGAGGCCCTTTGCTTGGCCTCCTCTCCCTTGGGTGCGGGGTTAGGAGAACACCCCTGACCTTGTTTTTTGTCTCTTCTTGATCATCACCGGAACCTCCCCTACCTAGGGGAGTTCCATCCTTATGAAATTTTGATTTGCACTCATTTCTCCAATGTTTACCTTTCTTACAGCGAGGGCATAGGCCAGGAACCCCCTTTTTAGGTCCTGCTCTGTTTCCCTGCCTGCATTCTTCTTGCATATGTCCTTCTTTCCCACATTGAAAACAAGTAGGAGATTGGGTGGCCTTCTTGCCATTCCCATATGTCTGTTTTACATAGGCGCTAAATTTCTGTCCTTTCATTGCTGCGGCATAGGCCATTCCTTGAACTACAACTGGTGAGGCATCTTGGCATGCTTTTATATAACCTTGCAGGGTTCCTGTTTTTCTGATTGGCCTAATCAGATCCTGACAGAGAGCATTGGCATTTTCCCATGCTACTGCTTTAAAAGAATGTCCGTTCCCTCAGAGGGAGGGAGCATTCTAGAAACAGCTTCCTCAAGTCTAGCTATATACTCTGGATAAGGCTCCTCAGTACCTTGCCTAATGCTAGCCAATGCTCCTCCCTTGGTTCCCCGAGGAGGAATCTTACGCCATGATTGTACGGCGTTGGTTGTTATCAACTGCAAGATATCTCTAGGTATCTTGGCCTGTGATTGTGGGGTGGTGTAATCCTCTGTCCCCATAAGCATTGACATAGTGGGCTTAGGGCCATGTTTTTTGAGGGATTGTACCACAGTTTCTTTACTCTTGTCTTCATACTCAGTTCTCCAGAGGATATAATCCCCGGGGCTGAGAGTGGCTTTTGTGGTTTGCATCCAGTCATAGGGTGTTAACCAGGAGCTGGCAACCACATCCACTATTTGCAGTGTGTAGGGAGCAGAAGCCCCAACACTTTTTGCTGCAGATTGCAATTCTTTTAACACCTTTAATGAGAGGGGCTCCCATAGAGGAACCTCATCATCCCATAATTCTGTAACAGGAAAGATCCCAAAAGAGGCGTCCCCCGTCCTGTGTGCCTCTGCCATGGCTCCCTGAAAGTCAACAGGTGGCAGTGGAGAATGTTTTCTTGGCTTTGGCACCGGCCGCTTACTGGCTGCAGGGCCGATCACCTTAAGAGATTGGGGATTATCAGAGTGATCCCGATAATCGTCTTCCCATTCCTGCTCTGCTTGTTGATCATCAAGACCCCAATCATCATTATTTTCTTCTATAATCCTAGTGCTATACTGCAGAGGAGGAACAGAGGCAGTGAGTGGCATATGCTCTTCCTCGTCTCCTTCCTCCTGTCCCATTTCATCATAAATAGGGGATTCCCCCTGATCAGAAGCGGTTTCCATGCAAAGTCCCTGAAACGGGTTTGTCTCTGACAAGAGATCTCTCAGATGAAACCATAATTGAAATGCTTGAGGGGGCAGAGTCTTTTTGCCATTGGTCTGTCCATATTTACGCATTTCTTTCCCCACTCTCTTCCACTCATCTAAAGTCAAGGAGCCTTCCTCAACGAACCAAGGGCTAGTCTTTCTTAGAAATTCAATAAACTGTTCCACATCTGAAACTGATGTCTGGAACCCTGATTT